>NC_066580.1:116799522-117019522 GCF_024323335.1 Lathyrus oleraceus
AGTTCGGGGTAAAAATCTCAAAATGAGTTGGTGAATTGATTGGTCCAAAAGCCTTAAGGTCTTTTGTTATCCAAGGGAGAAAACTCAACCTAAAACCACAAATCCACCATGTGAGGATAGCTTCAACATGCTAGTGAGGGGTTAACCCTATAATAAGCATGGAAGACTCGTTGTCCATCACTAAGGATAAAGGTGAGCATTACATCTTCCTCAAGGATAACTCAAACCTAATAGCTAAAGGTTATGAAAAATTTGATTAAGGAAAGTGGCCATTGAAACCACAAAAGGATATTTGAATGGATTATATTGACCAATTAAAAGTATATACAAAATGGTCCAAGTTGACTTAAAGATTCAATTCAAAAATGAGTATTATGAAAAGAAAGTTTTGAAAATCAAAAGCATAAGGATTAGGTTTCTAATGTTGAAAACAAATGTTAGATGTTTGCACAAAAGTTTTGGCTTGGGTTAGAGTGGAAAGAAGAAGAAGAAAGGCTAAAGTCCTAAGCATGCAAGAGGTAGGGAATAAGAAACAAAACCACAAATGGAGTTTCTCTCTTGAGATCATATTGATGATCCAAGTAGCTCCCATCCTTTGGAATAAGCAATCACAAGCATAAACTCAAGCAATCAATAGTCAAAAGAACTCTTGGAAAGACTCCTCAATGTATCTTGGATCTCTCTCTCTTAGAAGCTCATGGTAATGGTTCCTCTATTAGGCTCAGGTTGGGATCCCTAGCACAAGAAAACACACACGTCAAAAGGTTCTATAATACAATCAAAGAATGGACAAGAGGGAGTTTAGAATATGGTCCTTTCAATGTTCATCCTTAAGCTTTAAGCATTCTAAATGCATGAGGCCTAGTTGCTCTTTGACATTCAAGCACTCTAAAGGCATGAGGCCTAGTTGCTCTTCAAACTCCATTTGCTTGGGTAAGGTCCTAAAATCTAAGTCCCTTTTTGTCCAATTCTTTGCATTTGGTTCACAACAAACAGACAAACACAAGCACAAAAGATATATACACAATTATATACCCAAGTGGGCAAAAGGCAAATGGCATTAAAATAAACATGTGCTCTAGTGAGCAAAGGAAAAAGCAAATGAATAATATGTGCAAGAATGGTTAATTGCATAAAAGTAAAGTGCATAAAGTAAATGTTAATTGTTAATGGTTAATGTTAATAATTAGTGTGCCCTAAGGCAAATTTAGCGCTATGTTAAGTGTCATACGGTGAACTGACTTTGGTGTTTTGCTTTGGAAAGCAAATGTCGCGGATAGCAAGAGTCGCCACCGACTTTTCTTTTATCCCATAGGAAAGGTGGAAAAGAACAGGAAAGACCTTAATTAGATTTTGGGTTCGGGAGGTACATTATACAAAGGGAAGGTATTAGCACCCTTTGTATCCATGGTTATCCATGGACTCTTAATTGCTTGATCACTTATGTTTGTCTGAAAAAAGTGTTTGTGAATTGCTTAAAAAAATGTTTTGGAAAGAGAGTTTAACTTTGTAATGATTCTTGTACGAATGTATACAAAGTATTTATCTCGTTTAATTTTGAAAGCGGTTTAGAAAAATATAACTTGGCAATGATTCTAGTACGAATGTATGCCAAGTGGTGATTTTCTAGTAGCTGCAAAGTGTGAGGTATGAAAAATGTTTTAGGTTGTGAGCCAGCGATTAAGAGTTATACCTACCCAAGGTCTTTATGGGCATTTCCTATCCTTATGAGGGTAAAACTGTCCTTTACTATTGAGAAGTAAGTAGTCTTATCCCTTTGGATGTAAAGGGGTCATCGTAGGGTCATCGATTGGTCATTGAAGGCAACATTTGTAAGGATACCTTAGCATTCGAAGGGACAATCATCATTTAACCGTAGGCTACAACGACGGGTCATCGAGGGACAAAATCATATATTCGCAGGCAACATCCGAGGGACAATGATTTATTTTATAGGGACATGATGAGTTAATCGAAGGATCTTTGCTAAGTGTATCCCCACATTCGCGGGACATGACCATAATACCGGAATACCGTAAGGCAACAAAGAGAGGTCCGAGATCACATATTCAAAGGCAATATTTTATATTCAATTAGTTAGTTGTAATCAATTAGGGAATTAGGTCCACGTTATAATCAATTAGGTAATTAGGGTGAATCTCCACAAGGGTATCCCACAAATAAAGTGGAATACCTAGCAAGCTACCTTCTCGGGAGTATGCGAACCCTTACAAAATTCAGCAAACAGGTCAGAATACCAAATCAAGGTGCGATCAAGAGTTGCACCCAACAAAAGGCATCAAAACAGAAATAGTGTTAGGTGAATAATGTATGATTACAATAAAACATGTCAGATAAGCAAAAATCAGAACGAAAAAATCAGCGACTGTCACGTTCGCTCCTGCCTCGCCTAGCGACGGCTTGGCGAATGCTCGCTACATGCTCGCTTAGCGATGTGCTAGCGAGCGGCTGCGGGTTCTGGTTTTAATAACAGTACAATTCCAGAAAGCTCCAAACCCTATGGCATCCATCATAGAAATTACATGGTTAAACGTTCAAGACATTCATACATACTTAAATTCACATGCAAGACTTAAGATATTTTTATAAATTCAATCATAATGCCACATGCAAATTAAGAACATAAAGCAGTAATGGTAATGCAAACCTGTTTGCAATTGAATTGCAACCTTGAATTGGCAAGTCACTCTTAGGGTTGGCGCCAGATTGAGTTGGGCGGAGATAACCTTGGTGCAGATGAGTTTCCTTCAGGGTTGCTCTGAATTCTCTGGGTTAGCCTCCAGGGTTTGCTGTGCCTTCTCTCTATCTCCCGTTTTCGTTTTGTTTTTTTTCTGAATGAGGTCCTTGGTATTTATAATAGTTTTTGTGACCTAATGGGCTCAGAATGAAGCCCAAAAATTCTGGTATTCGCAAGCTTCGCTAGGCGAGTGACGTAGCGAAGGGTTCGCTAGGCGAAGGAGTTGCTCGCCTAGCGAGCATGCCAGTCTAGGCCATTTTCTGGATTTGGCCATCTGTGAGCTGGGTCTTTGTTCCTTTAAGGTCAATGCCTTGGAAAATACGTTGGAGTGCCTTAAAAAACGCCTTGTAACATTAACGGGCAAATTTTGGGGTATGACAGCTGCCCCTGTTCAATATTCTTGAACCGAGAGAGTTAGAATGGTGTGTATGCCATTCGTGGTCTGGAGGTGGAAGATTATTGAACACTTAGAATGCCCCAAAATTTTCACTTGTTAATCAACAGTTAGTCTTGATGAAGATGGGCTTAAAGATGCCATCCAGGAAGTTTGATGATGAGAGCTTCAAAGTGCGTCGTACATTAGACGATATCTGAAGACATGGGTGTCATACCGGGTCATGCGCTAGACCGTATAGTGAGTCATCCATTAGGCTGTCGACTTCGCTGGGGAGTCAGAGTGTGTTATACGCTGCTGGGGATAAGGGATCAGAATGGATCATACGCTAGACCGTATCTGAATAGCAGAGTGAGTTGTCCGTTAGGCGGTGACTTCACTGAGGATGCAAGATCAGAATGGATCGTACGCTAGATCGTATCCGAGTTGCAGAATGAGTTGTCCATCAGGCTGTATCTGAGGATGAAAGGGTAGTCGTACGCTAGACCATGTTTCAGAATGTACCGTATGCTGGGTAGCATCGGAGGAATAAAGATCAGAATGGACCATACGCTAGATCGTATCTGAGGGGTGAACATCCAAATGGGTCGCACGCTAGACCGTATTGGAGCTGTTGGAGGAACCATACGTTAGGCTGAATCAGAATGAACCGTATGTTAGGCTATATCTGACAATATTTGTACATGTTGGATTTGCAATAAATGTCTGGGATGGGCTTAAAGATGCCACCATTAGGAGAATATCAGGGTGCTTGTCTGAACGGATGTTCATGTGGATTATATCTGAAAGATGTAAATGTAATCGATAAAGATGTCCGTCTGAATGGATCTTTATTTTGACTGTATCCGGAGGATAATTAACCTGAAAAATAAAGTTAGCTTTATGCCATGTCATGATGCATGAGATATTTTATAAATGTGAACAATGTATGCATGCGTATGATGTGAAATGATGTAATGAATGAATTATGCGTCTGAAAAGTTTTTCCTGGCGACTCCCTGGGGAAAATAAATCCCCATCTTCTGGTTGGAGATACTTGTATTGATGACCCTTTCTTAGCTGGGGATACTTGATTTCTGTCTGATGGTGGAAACACTCAACAGAGCCTGGCTGGGGACGGAAAAGATGACCATTCTGTCTGGTGATGCCAACCTCTTCTGGGAAATAGCTGGTTTTTGTTGGGGAATAGAATTAGCAACCGGATTCATTGGAACACATGGTTAGACCTTCTCCTCGATCTTGAAGTCTTTTGTAATTGCTATTTCCGTTTTATGCATGTATTTTTGATAAACATCGATCATATTCAAATGCATATACCAATTCAATCTAAATCAATGGACGTTTACGCAAACAAAACAGAGAAAGTAAAACAAAAGCATTTTTTTTAGAAACAAAATTGTATTGATTTTGAAAAAAGGCCTATAAACAGGCAATTTGTGTACAAGGAGACAGAAATCCTAGTAAGAGGAAATTGTCGAGAACATAAAGAAAAAGCTATGAAGGAAAAGCCCTGTGGATTTTAAGCTATGAAGGAAAAGCCCTGGGTCATGCGCTTCTGATATATCTGCCCATGACAAACAGCCGCACGTCTCTTTTGATCAATTAAATTTATATGATCGAGTCGGATCTGAATCCATTCATCCTCGTCTAAACCTGCCTCTTTCATGATTCTTAGAGAGGGAATCTGAACCTCCACCGGTAACACGGCTTCCATTCCGTAGACTAAAGAGAAAGGAGTTGCCCCTGTTGAAGTGCGTACTGAAGTGCGATAACCATGAAGAGCAAATGGTAACATCTCGTGCCAGTCTTTGTATGTTACTGTCATCTTTTATATAATCTTCTTAATATTCTTATTAGCAGCCTCCACGGCGCCGTTCATCTGCCGGTACGGAGAAGAGTTATGGTGTTTTATTTTGAACTGCGTGCAGAGTTCAGTAATCATTTTGTTATTCAAATTGGTGCCATTGTCAATGATAACTCTTTCAGGGACGCCATATCGACAAATAAGACTATTCTTGATGAACCGTGCCACCACATTCTTGGTGACAGAAGCAAATGAGGCTGCCTCTACCCACTTTGTAAAGTAATCAATAGCAACCATAATGAAACGATGTCCGTTGGAAGCAGTAGGTTTAATCTCTCCAATCATATCAATGCCCCACATTGCAAAAGGCCAAGGGGATGTCAACACGTTTAATGGAGCAGGAGGCACATGTACTTTGTCCGCATAGATCTGGCACTTGTGACAAGTTCTGGAGTGATGGTGGCAATCAGCTTCCATGGTAGACCAATAATACCCTGATCTCAGAATCTTCTTGGCCATCGTATGTCCACTAGCATGAGTCCCAAAAATACCGTCATGCATGTCTTCGATAATCTTTTCTGCTTCCTTTTTATCCACACAGCGAAGCAGAGTCGAATCATGATTACGTTTGTATAATACTCCATTACTCAGAAAGAATTTAGCGGAGAACTTCCTCAGGAATTTTCTGTCGTTGATGGACGCCCCTTCAGGGTATTCCTGAGCTTCTAAATATGCTGGTTCATCTAGTCGTTCAATGGTGATCATGGGAGCTTCATTGTCCCATCTGACCCTGAACATAGAGGACATGGTAGCCAAGCCGTCTGCCAACTGATTCTCCTCTCGTGGAATATGTTCGAATGTAATCTCTTCAAAATATGGGATTAATGTCAGCACCCGTTCTCGATAAGGGATGAGATTCAGATGTTTAGTGTCCCATGCTCCTTTGATCTGACTGATTACCAAAGCTGAGTCTCCATACACATTTAAAAACTTGATTCTCAGGTCTATAGCAGCTCTGAGTCCCAAAATACATGCTTCATACTCGGCCATATTGTTGGTACAATCAAAACATAGTCTAGCAGTGAAAGGCGTATGGCAACCCTTGGGAGAAATAATTACAACACCAACACCATTGCCCAACGCATTAGAAGATCCATCGAAAACCATAGTCCATCGGGATCCCAGTTCGAGTCCTTCATCTGGCCCATGTTCTTCGTAATCAGTAACAAGCATGACATCCTCATCTGGGAACTCAAAATTCATAGATTGGTAATCATCCACTGCTTGATGAGCCAAATGATCAGCTAGCACGCTTCCTTTGATTGCTTTCTGGGTAGTATACTGGATATCATACTCTGTTAAAATCATCTGCCATCTTGCTATTCTTCCGGAGAGGGCAGGTTTCTCAAATATGTATTTGATGGGATCCATCTTAGAAATCAACAAAGTGGTATGATTCAACATATACTGTCTTAGTCGGCGAGCAGCCCAGGACAAAGCACAGCAAGTTCTCTCGAGCAGTGAGTATCTTGTTTCACAGTCGGTAAACTTTTTGCTAAGGTAGTATATGGCATGCTCTTTTCGACCAGACTCGTCATGTTGCCCCAACACGCAACCCATTGAATTTTCTAACACGGTCAAATACATGATTAGAGGTCTTCCTTCAACTGGCGGTATTAGGATCGGAGGTTCCTGGAGATAGTTCTTGATTTTGTCAAAAGCTTCTTGACATTCGTCATTCCATATCATCTCTTGATTTTTCCTCAGTAGTTTGAAGATGGGTTTGCAGGTAGCAGTTAAATGGGAGATAAATCGGGCAATGTAATTCAAGCGTCCCAAGAAGCCTCTGACTTCTTTATCTGTACGGGGAACAGGAATTTCTTGAATAGCTCTCACCTTAGCCGGGTCAACCTCAATTCCTTTACCACTGACAATAAATCCCAAGAGTTTACCGGATCTTACTCCAAAGGTGCATTTGTTCGGGTTCAATCTCAGCTTGTATTTCTTCAACCTCTCAAACAATTTGTACAAATGGTCGAGATGTTCTTCTTCAGTATGAGATCTGGCTATCATGTCATCCACATATACTTCTATTTCATGATGAATCATATCATGGAACAAAACCACCATAGCACGCTGGTACGTTGCCCCGGCGTTCTTTAAACCGAATGGCATTACTTTGTAACAGAAAGTGCCCCATTGCGTCACAAACGTAGTTTTCTCCATGTCTTCAGGTGCCATCTTAATCTGGTTATAACCCGAAAATCCATCCATGAAGGAGAATACTTTGTGTTGAGCGGTGTTATCTACCAGAACATCGATGTGCGGGAGTGGAAAGTCATCTTTGGGACTCGCTTTATTCAGATCTCTGTAATCGACGCACATTCGCACCTTACCATCCTTCTTCGGTACCGGTACCACATTAGCAACCCATTGAGGATAAGAAGTAACGGCTAGGAAACCGGCGTTAAATTGTTTCCTAACTTCGGCTTTGATTTTCTCGGACATTTCAGGACGCATGCAACGAACCTTTTGCTTAACAGGATGACAATCTTCCTTCGTCGGCAAACGATGTACTACTATATTAGTATCCAGTCCTGGCATGTCTTCATAAGACCAAGCAAAGATCTCCATATAGTCATGTAACATCTGAATCAATCTTCCTTTGACACTGTTTTCCAAGCCTGCTCCTATTTTGACTTCTTTCTTGTCCACTTCAGTACCCAGGTTTACAATTTCGATTGACTCCTCATGCGGATGTATAGTCCTTTCTTCTTGCAGTAACAGTCTGGCAAGTTCTCCAGGTACTTCACAATCTTCCTCACTTCCATCCTCGGCTTGGTAGATCGGATTTTCAAAGTCATAATGAACAGTAGTAGAACTATTATCAACAGGATCCAGAGTGGGTATGGATCTGCAATTTGTTACGTGAGTGTGTGTAAGAAAACATAGCTTGTTTGGAAGATGATAGGAAAGAGAAAGAGCGCAATATTTGAATGCAAAAAGTCCATTGATTTATTGAATGTGAATATGCTTATGAAAATGACAAAACCCTTAACAAATTAGCTATTGTGCCCCGGGCATAGACACAATGCTTTAAGAAGTTCAATTGTAAAAATTAAAAATTTGCAACACTAAAATAGACAAAAACAATTACTCCTGACTAAAGGAAATCGGGACAGTGTCTTCAGCCTTCCAATTATTGAGTCCGTCACCAATTGTTGGGAAAATCCAGCTATCCAGGTCGCAATCGCTGTCAGCATCTTCTACGACATTAATTTGATCTTTGACTATCTTTTCAGAGTTAAACCCCAGACCAGACTTGTCAGACTTGTACGGTACGTTGATCAGTTGACCCCAACCAATACGACCACCATTTTCAACCACGGCTTGAGTGTCCTTCAGAGAAATCATAGCAGGAGGTGCACGAATAACCTTGGGCACACGGGAAGTTGGCTTAAGGATAGGACTAGTTGGAGGAACTACTTCGAATGACTGAGAAGGAGTCTCAAAGAATTCACCATCCATCTCGACGTATCTGAAGGTATGCACACTACTGACAATATACTCTTCTTCCCCACACACAGTGACGATCTTACCCTCTATTGGATACCTCAGCTTTTGATGGAGAGACGAAGCTACAGCACTTGCCCCATGAATCCAAGGGCGTCCCAGCAAGCAGGAATAGGCAGGACGAATATTCATTACGTGAAAGATAGTGTTGAAGACTTGAGGTCCTATCTTGATAGGGAGGACCACTTCACCGTGGACAACGCTCTTCGCACCATCGTAAGCGCGCACCACAACGTCACTAGGCTTCAGTTCATTGCCTTTACAGTCAAGTTTATCGAGCACAGCTGTCGGCAGCACATTCAAAGAAGAGCCGTTATCGATCAATACGTGAGATAAGGTGATCCCCTCACACTCAATGGAGATATGCAAAGCTCTATTGTGATTCTTTCCTGCTGGTGTCAGGTCGGCATCGGAAAAGCCTAGGCCATTGTCAACAGTCAAATTGGCCACATAGTTTTCGAACTGATCGACGGATGTCTCCTGAGGTACATGAGCAGTCTTCAAGAATTTTATCAATGCCTTGGCATGAGATTCAGAAGATAATAACAAGGATAACATCGAGATCTTAGACGGAGTATGCCCCAGCTGTTCTACCACATCAAAATCACTCTTACGGATGATTTTCAGCATTTCCTCCACTTCCTGCTTGGCAACATCTTCAGTAGTAACTTCGAGCGGTGTCTTTGACTGAGAAGGGTTGACCACTGGTTCCTTTCCTCGAGTTTCAGGGGCGGGAGGTGAGATTTCTGGAGAGAAGATCCTTCCGCTTCGAGTAACTTTACTAGTCCCAACAATGTCATTAGGATTAGCAGAATTACCAACTTGCTTTACGCCATGGATGTAAATATCACCTCCATAATTCCACGGAATGGCTTTGCTTGAGGAATACGGTACTGGGCCAGGTGCAGTAATGATTAGGGGAGCTACCTTGGGCTCAGCAGTAATCTTCACAGGCACTCTAGTAGCGGTAATCTTCACCGGAACTTTGGACCTAGCAATCACAGATATTTCTTCAATAGGGTTTTCCACCTTAGGAATCTTTTCAAAGAGAATTATACGATCATCCATCAGCCGTTGAATACCATTCCTTAATTTCAGGCAATCATTGGGTCGGAGCATACAGAGATCGCAGTTTTCAGCACAACCTGGAAATAAACCAGCTTGCAATAAGTTCTTCTTGATGGTCAGGAGAGGAGATGTTAAATCAGCTACATTAGAAATGTGAGAATTGTCATCCACAGCATTAACAGTCTTGTCATGGTTAGGCATAGGTGCAGTGATGACATTAGGAGTCTCTGGAGGATCAAATTCAATTTCTCCAGCGTCGATCATATCCTGAATCTTATTCTTCAACGACCAACAATCGTTTGTATCATGCCCGGGGCTATCGGAGTGATATGCACACCTGGCATTGGGATTATCACGAGGAGAAGTAGTGTTGGGATTCGTAGGAGGATCTCTGAGGGTAATCAAATTTGCTTTTAGCATACCCTGCAGTGCCTGTGCTAAAGTCATATTGATCTTGGTAAACTGCCTTCTTGGCCTGTCTTGTCTGTGCTGGAAGTTTTGAGATGGCGGTGCTGCAATCGTAACTGCTCCAATGGTATGGTCACGATTTTTCTTGTTACGACCCCTTTGACCGTACACAGCATTTGATTCGTTCCTCCCCTGGTAGGGCCTTTTGGTGCTTGCAGAGGTAGTCGCCTGTATCTTTCCACTTCGAATGCCGCTTTCAACACGTTCACCTGTCAATATAAGGTCAGTGAAACCTGATGAAGAACTTCCCAGTAGGTGGCTGTAGAATGGGCCAGTCAGTGTACTCATGAACATGTCCACTAATTCTCGATCAGTCATAGGGGGTTTGACTCTGCCAGCCAAATCCCTCCATTTTTGAGCGTATTCTTTGAAGCCTTCTTTAGATCCCATAGTCATATTCTGCAACTGTAGCCGAGTAGGCGCTAGTTTAGAGTTATACTGGTACTGCTTGTAGAAAGCTGTTGCTAAATCAGTCCAGGTGCGGATGTTAGAACTTTCGAGCTGATAATACCATTCTAACTGTGTGCCAGATAGACTCTCTTGGAAGAAATGGATCCATAGCTTCCTATCAGTGGTATACGGCTGAATCTTTCTCACATAAGCTCTCAGATGCATCTGAGGACAAGACGTACCATCGTACTTAGTGAAAGTGGGGATCTTGAATTTGCGAGGAATGACCACATTAGAGACCAGTCCCAAGCTTTCGAAATCCAGACCGGGCGCCTTCTGACCCTCCATAGCTAGCCTACGTTCTTCCAGCAACTTGTACTTGCCATCTCTTGGAGAGTACTGTTCATTCTCATAATCTTCATCGTCGTCCTCATGGTTAAAGAGATCAACATTCTCCTCTTCTGAATCATTCTCTGTATCCTCTTCTTGATCCTTCGGAATTATAATCTTGACTCCTGCGGCCTGTCCTTTAAGCCTTCTTCCCGGGTTGATGTAACTCACAGCTTTCTTGTCTTTCTTCTTCTCGAGCAAGAGAGCCTTCAGTTCTTCCTGCCCCTTGGATAAGCTCAAGATCATCTCCTGGAATTGAGCATTCTGAGCCTGGAGATCTTTGACAGTTTGTTCGAGAGCCATTTTCCTGTTTAGAAGGAAGACCGTGAGAATATTGATCCTTTAGAATACCTGTTATGCAATGTTATGTTATGCTATGCAATGTATGAAATGTTTTCAAGGACTTCTGGAATTTACCTTTGCGTAAACCACCAAAAAGAGGGAAACTTTTATTAATAATTTCTTTAATCAATGTTCATTACAAAAGGAAATAATAAAAATACAATGAAAGCTCAAGTCTCCCAGGGACGGCTTCTTTTTGGGCGAAGATATGCATTGAGTCTTCGTTCCTCATTAAGCTGGCTGGTGAGCTCTAATACTTTCTTCCTTTCTGCAACGAACTGAGTCTCAAAAGTATCCCTTTCCTCTCTCAACTGGATCCAGGATCTCTTCAGTTCTTCAACATTGGTAGGCATATCTGGATAAGGAATGATCTGAGGAGTACCTCCTTCAACTTCTGGTTCAACAGTCAGCGGTCCGACTGCAAGATATGGCATGCCAAGTTCACGAGCTCTTGCGCGTACCCATCTGAGATAAGGTTCCATAGGAATAGAGTTTTTCTGTCCTAAAACGCTTCTCTTCACCATGCCCCAAGCTCGTACAAATCTTTGACGGAGACCTTGGGAATCGTTGTCATAGTCAAACACAGTGCCTTGGATAATTATTTCATGTGGACCACCTCTTCGAGCACAACCAAACTGGCGTAGGGCTAAAGCAGGATTATAAGTAATACCTCCCCTCATACCCAGGAGGGGTACATTAGAGAATTCTCCACAACGGTCAATGAGGATAACATTTTCTTCGAGATGAGGACACCAACGGATGTCTGAATGGGAGAGTGACATTATCCTTTGAGACCATTTCAAATTCTGCTCATTCTTCAAGACTGATTGAGGAAGGTGCGAAATAAACCACCTAGATAATAAAGGTATGCAGCACATGAGAGTCCCTTGCCTTTTCATAGTACGGGTGTGAAGGGAATGCAAAATGTCTCCCAGCAAGGTAGGCACAGGGTTATGAGTGAGAAATATCTTAATAGCATTTATGCCTATGAATTGGTCGGGATTAGGAAATAACACCAAACCATAGATTAGTAATGCTAGAACATTTTCGCAAGCATGGACATTCATAACCTTTAGGAATTCTCGGGCCTTATTTATCAGAAATTTGGCAAGTAAACCCTTAATTCCATTTCTTGTTACCCAGTTGGTTTCAATGTCTGACTTTGTCATGTGTAAAGCTGCGGCAACTTCTTCAGACTTCGGAGTCCTTTCTAAACCACTGAAAGGTATTTGATCAAGGATAGGTATCCCAAGCAGCGTGGAAAACTATTCTAATGTGGGTACCAACTGATAATCTGGAAATGTGAAGCAATGATGTTTAGGATCGAAGAACTGGAATAGAACTCTCATCATATCTTCTTTGAAACCAGTGGTAACCAAATTGAGGAGAGACCCATGTTTCTTGATGAACTGAGCCTGATCGGGAAGTTCTGACACTAAATCCTTGAGTTGAGGAGAGATGGCTACAAAATTGATTCGGATGGTCTTCCTGGGAGCCATAGCCTTACAAAACAGAGCAACGTTAAATCCCTAAGTCCTTGAAATGATTAGTGCAATGTCATGACGTTATGATGTTATGATGTTATGATGTTATGATGTTATGATGTTATGATGTTAGGTAAACAACAAGCACAAACAAGTCGCACAACAATCCTTCCTAGGTTTTAAGGCTTGCATGAGTTCCATAGGTAAGTACCCTCCCCACTGAAGTCTGGTTGGTTCAACCTGTCCTAGAATAGTAACCGGGTTCTAGAAGGATCTCAAATCATTGACCTTCCTTTAAGTCCACTTCAGTGCAACACCAAGTGGTTGACCGAAGCTTCCCTAAAGTCCAATCTCAAAGAGTGTAGTATCGAGTCTCAACCAACCCCAGTCGGAACCGAAGTCAGTTATCTCACTACTTTCTAATGGCTAGGATGAGTCAATTAGGGTTCTAAAGGTCTGGTTAATGCTTTGATGACACCACGCGGAAGCCAAATTTTTCCTCAAGTAAACATGAGGAACATCAGGACATCCAAAGTGTCACATTAACCGTAGCCATCATTTTGACCATTCCAGTATACGCCGGATAGTCGCGATGATCTCTTGCTACTTACCTAAGGTACACTAGATCCGGGTGTAGGATCTTTCACTCAAGCTTAAAATACCCAAGCAATCCCTTAAAAGTAAATCAGACAATTTAAATAAGTGATCTTGTTTTTAAGGTAACCTCTCTCTAATAGTCCCCAGCAGAGTCGCCAGTTCGGTCATACGGTGAACTGACTTTGGTGTTTTGCTTTGGAAAGCAAATGTCGCGGATAGCAAGAGTCGCCACCGACTTTTCTTTTATCCCATAGGAAAGGTGGAAAAGAACAGGAAAGACCTTAATTAGATTTTGGGTTCGGGAGGTACATTATACAAAGGGAAGGTATTAGCACCCTTTGTATCCATGGTTATCCATGGGCTCTTAATTGCTTGATCACTTATGTTTGTCTGAAAAAAGTGTTTGTGAATTGCTTAAAAAAATGTTTTGGAAAGAGAGTTTAACTTTGTAATGATTCTTGTACGAATGTATACAAAGTATTTATCTCGTTTAATTTTGAAAGCGGTTTAGAAAAATATAACTTGGCAATGATTCTAGTATGAATGTATGCCAAGTGGTGATTTTCTAGTAGCTGCAAAGTGTGAGGTATGAAAAATGTTTTAGGTTGTGAGCCAGCGATTAAGAGTTATACCTACCCAAGGTCTTTATGGGCATTTCCTATCCTTATGAGGGTAAAACTATCCTTTACTATTGAGAAGTAAGTAGTCTTATCCCTTTGGATGTAAAGGGGTCATCGTAGGGTCATCGATTGGTCATTGAAGGCAACATTTGTAAGGATACCTTAGCATTCGAAGGGACAATCATCAGTTAACCATAGGCTACAACGACGGGTCATCGAGGGACAAAATCATATATTCGCAGGCAACATCCGAGGGACAATGATTTATTTTATAGGGACATGATGAGTTAATCGAAGGATCTTTGCTAAGTGTATCCCCACATTCGTGGGACATGACCATAATACCGGAATACCGTAAGGCAACAAAGAGAGGTCCGAGATCACATATTCAAAGGCAATATTTTATAATCAATTAGTTAGTTGTAATCAATTAGGGAATTAGGTCCACGTTATAATCAATTAGGTAATTAGGGTGAATCTCCACAAGGGTATCCCACAAATAAAGTGGAATACCTAGCAAGCTACCTTCTCGGGAGTATGCGAACCCTTACAAAATTCAGCAAACAGGTCAGAATACCAAATCAAGGTGCGATCAAGAGTTGCACCCAACAAAAGGCATCACAACAGAAATAGTGTTAGGTGAATAATGTATGATTACAATAAAACATGTCAGATAAGCAAAAATCAGAACGAAAAAATCAGCGACTGTCACGTTCGCTCCTGCCTCGCCTAACGACGGCTTGGCGAATGCTCGCTACATGCTCGCTTAGCGATGTGCTAGCGAGCGGCTGCGGGTTCTGGTTTTAATAACAGTACAATTCCAGAAAGCTCCAAACCCTATGGCATCCATCATAGAAATTACATGGTTAAACGTTCAAGACATTCATACATACTTAAATTCACATGCAAGACTTAAGATATTTTTATAAATTCAATCATAATGCCACATGCAAATTAAGAACATAAAGCGGTAATGGTAATGCAAACCTGTTTGCAATTGAATTGCAACCTTGAATTGGCAAGTCACTCTTAGGGTTGGCTCCGGATTGAGTTGGGCGGAGATAACCTTGGTGCAGATGAGTTTCCTTCAGGGTTGCTCTGAATTCTCTGGGTTAGCCTCTAGGGTTTGCTGTGCCTTCTCTCTATCTCCCGTTTTCGTTTTGTTTTTTTTCTGAATGAGGTCCTTGGTATTTATAATAGTTTTTGTGACCTAATGGGCTCAGAATGAAGCCCAAAAATTCTGGTATTCGCAAGCTTCGCTAGGCGAGTGGCGTAGCGAAGGGTTCGCTAGGCGAAGGAGTTGCTCGCCTAGCGAGCATGCCAGTCTGGGCCATTTTCTGGATTTGGCCATCTGTGAGATGGGTCTTTGTTCCTTTAAGGTCAATGCCTTGGAAAATACGTTGGAGTGCCTTAAAAAACGCCTTGTAACATTAACGGGCAAATTTTGAGGTATGACATTAAGCAATCGTAATTGGACTTATGTAGAAGTCACAACTATCTGAGGCCGGTCAATAATAATGTAGGAAACAACACAAGTTAGAAGTCTTGATTAGTGAACCAAGTTCCAACAACTTGCCATGCCAAAAAGAAGAAGAGAATTGATCTTGTATTGGTTTAAGTCCTTTGCATAATTTAGGAAACAACCTATCCTTAATGCAAAGCCATTCACTTGATCAATTGGTCAAGATGAATTAGATTTGAATCAAGAAAGATTAAGTCTCCCTAATCAATGCCAACTTATCAACCTTCAACTCATTGATCAAAAAGAAAAAGGAAGAAGGAGAAGAAGAAGATGAATAATGGAAATGGATAATGGAAATATCAAAATGCATAAGGTGCAATAAAAAATGTACCAATCCATGTGTATTGACCAAACGACATTGAAAAGTCAAAGTCAAACAATGAGAAATCAGAGATGAGATGAAGATTGGAGGTCAAACAATAAACAAAATATTTTTGGAATTTTTAATATTAAAATAAACATGAATTAAAATAAAAGAAAGGTCAAACTTCAAAATCACTTCAAATCAACCTTGAAAGGTCCAAGTGATTTATCCTAAGTTCAACAAGGTCAAACAAAGTTTGACAAAAAATTTTAGTATTTTTAAAAGTCAGAAACTATTTTTAATCAATTAAAAATGCATAAAAATAACCTAATTGAACTAAAATCTCAAATAAATCTCAAATAAATTAAAAAATTGATGAAGATATTTTTCATAGATTCATCATCATTCAAATAGGTTAGGAAAATATTTTTGTATTTTTTGTCTATCAAAAACTATTTAAAATGAATTAAAAATAACCAGAAAAGAGAAAATTCACAAAACATATCAAATGATAAAATAAAAAATCTTAAAAATCAAAATTAGAAACTAGAAATTATTTGGAGAAGAATGGAATTGGTCCCATATTTTTTGGAATTAAAATGAAGAAGATATAAATTTTTGAAAATAATGGGAATAAAAGAAATAAAAATCAGAAAATAGAAAATAAGAAAAAACAAGGAGCGTTGGATTGGATCTCATTAATTGACGTGGCCAATCCTGAGGTTCAGAAGCGCGCGCTCATGGTAAGTCCAAGTCAATGAGAAACATCCAACATTAAAATAAGTCATCACATTGGACAGTGGAGATTGCATCTGGAAAAATGGATGAACGATCCAGATTGAATCTGGAGACCAGACGGTGGCCAGCGCCACCGTCTTCTCCGGCCAAACTCCAGCCACGTTCAAAAATTGCAGAGCAAGAAAAGGTAACCAAATGACACGATCTATACATCATTGGAAAGCTGGGATGATGTACATCATCCCTGTATCACTCAATTCCACTCTAGATCTCTATATTGAGAGAAATCAGAGATGGAAATTCTGTGATGTTCATGAGAACTTGATGGATTTTAACAATTAAGTACTCAAATCAATTGCCTCTATGAAGAGGACTTCAACCAACACAAAATCCAAGCAAATAGATCAATAGATGATGAGTTTCGAAGAAAAAACTAGTTGAAGAACAACCTTGGATTCTGGACATTTGAGCTTGATTCCTTGCTTCCTTTGCCAAAACAGAAGATCAATGGAGTACAGGATGAAGGTCTAGAAGCTTTAGATCCAAAGATTCAACCAGATGTAGTTGAATTTTAGATCTGAAAAATTTGAAGAAAAGTGAAATAGCTTCTTTGGTGAGAGGTTAAGTTTTCAGTTCAGCAGCATTTCAGGTTGATTCATGGATCAAATTTGAATGGAGTGAGGCTTCTATTTATAGAGGGAAAGTCAAGGCAAGTGTGATTCAATCCGTGTGCATGGAATTGGATATCCCTTGCATGGGCTTGCATGATCATGCAAAAGGCCCAAATTCAATGCCAAATGCAATCTGAAATGGAGGTAAGATGATTTGGACGCGCAACTTGGAGTGAATTGGCTTGTGCATGGAGTTTTGACGTGTTATGCATAATTGAACCAAAAACTTCCCCTCTTCGAAAATACCATTTGCCAAGTCCAAACATGATCATGTGAGTAATGGTTGGAAAGGTTTTGTTGTAAGGAACAATTGTTATGTTGGGAAAAAAATCCATTTGAAGTGTGGAAATTGGTGAAATTTGAGTTTAAAGTGCAAAGTGCAAAACATGTAAAGGCAAAGTTTCTAAATTTGGCCAATGTTCAAGCCCTTCTGTTTTGATGATGCAAGCCTCAAATGAAACAACCTCCAACATCAAAGTTGTAGATCTCTTCAGGAAAATCAAAATTGACTTACATTTTGCATAATTTGGATTTTTGATGAAAGAGTTATGGGCACTTGAAGTTGGACTTTTTTACCTTTTAATGCATTTGGTCCAAAAGGACCTATAATGTTTTTCATTATCACATGTATTTACTTTGAGATTTTGAAATTTTGTTCAACATAACATTAAAAGTAGACATCTTAATCTTTCCAATTCATTTGATCCCACCTTAAAATAATAAACAATGAATGAGTTGTGTCCTTGTGAAGTTGACCCAAAATTAGGGTTTCAGTCAAAATGACCTATAATGTCTTGGAATGGATGATGACCTTCCAAGATTCAAATAAATTTTTTATGAACATGAAAGTTGTTCATATTGTCCTTAATAACATTTTTTCTTTTGGAATCATCTCCATTTGATCAACACATAAAAAGTTAGGTCTTAGTGCATTTCAAAATAGTTAGATGAATTGACTGATCAACTTCTCAAGTCCACAACTCATACCTTGATGAATTGATGATTGAGGACACTCAAATAAATTCAAATATGCATGAAATGATGAGTTAAAGAACTTCCCTTTGTTGCATTTGATCATGGGCTGAGGTTGCTTCAAGAGCAAGGTATTGTAGTGCACATATGAATTTGGGTTTCTCTGGGGAACAAACCTCAAACCCTTTGACTTGCTTTGATCAAAATGATGAATTAAGATCTTAGGGAGGCATATTTGATGGATGAGAGATTTGGGAGCCATTACCATGCTTGCTTTCCTCTTCTCTTGACCATATCTTTGTACCAATGATTTCCTTGAGGCTCTTGACCTTGTTGATTTCTCAAGCTACAAACAAAAGATGTTAGTGACATATTTTTGTGCTTTTGGTTAGTAGATAAAATAAGAAAAGCAATAGTATACAATTCAAGCATGCTTGGTGATATCAAACCACTCTCAAGAAGAGACCCCAAATGCAAAGGGAACCAAGATGCTTATGATCCTTGAGGCTTTGCAAATGCAATGTTATGATGCCATGAGGGATCTTAGGGCCAAAATTGGGGTCTTACAGCTACTGAGATGCAGTTAGCTGATATTTTTACAAAGGCCTTGGATGTAAATCAGTTTGAAGTCCTGAGAGGAAAATTGGGGCTTTGCATTTATGAAGACTTGTAGCAATTAATATGGAGTGGGAAAAGTAAGAAAATTAGTGTGTATATGGCTAAAATAAAGCGCATCTATCATGGTAAATCATCACCTAGTTTTGGAAATAAGATCTATTACGTCTTCACACGCTACCCCCACAACCTCACTACCTACTCTAACTCTTCCATCTTCCTGCTTCTCCCTCACACACCTCTGCTAGGGCAACTATATCTTTTCCACAAAAACTTGAAAATGTCACAACATCAAAATAGTTTTGCTTCAAAAACTACTAAGTCTACACAAAAGGTTAGCCCTCCTTCCATGGACATTCCCGATGATGAGATTCTGGATGTGATTCCTCTATCAGTTATTCCCTGTGAGGCCATTGATTTGAACCATCCCATGGATGCCTCAGCTTCTGCATGCCCCAATTAAGGTAACATCTCTAGTATCCCTCCTGGCTCAACTCCTGCCACTAACTCTAAGGAAGATATACACCACACTGATCGTGTCATAAGAAGCCTAGTCACTAGAATCCTTAATGAAGGACATTCTGTGAAGGGAGTCTCTACTCCCCTGTCTAAAGTGTACCCCTCTCCTGAGGTTGAACAACACAGTGAGAAGAATGAAGATTCCTCCAGTTCTGAGAAGGACATGGCTGCTGAAGGGTTGTGCTCTCTAGGGCAAACTGTGTCTGATAAAGGAAAATCTGTGGCATCTAAAACTGCCAATGCTTCCCACTCTTAGAAGCATGATGATGCAAACAATGTGATTGACCTAGAGGATGATGAGTCTGATGATCAAGAGGATATCTTACTTCATCACTTAAAGCCAAGTGTGGCTAAACGCATGAAGACTCGAAAAGGAAGATTTGTGGCTGAACTTATGTCAGCTAGAAAAACTAAGAAGACTGCTGGTATTAGTCCCTCCAAATCTTGGAGCAAGATTGAAGTGAAGAAGAGGAAGGTTAGAGAAGATTCTGAGTCTGAAGAGGATGTTGAGGAAGATGTCCCTGACATCTCGCCTGTGAAGAAAACCATTGTGAAGAAGTCTCCTATTAAAGTTGTTGTTGTGCATTTGGATAATATCTCTTTCCATCTTGAGGATGGAGTGACCAAATGGAAATTTATGATTCAAAGAAGGGTGGTTGTGGAAAGGGAGTTGGGAAAGGATGCTGCTGAAGTCAAGGAGGTCATGAACCTGATAAAGGCTGCTGGGTTGTTGAAGATTGTGGTTAGGTTCTCTCAGTGCTATGAGGGTTTAGTTAAGGAATTCATTGTCAACATTCCTGAGGATATTGCTGATAAGAACAACAAGGACTTTTGCAAGGTGTTTGTGAGAGGTAAGTGTATCACATTCTCTCCCACTGTTATTAACAATTTTCTAGGAAGAAAAGTTGAGGGTGCAGGTGAACTGGAAGCTACAGACAATGAGGTCTGTAGAGAGATTACAGCTAGGCAGGTGAAAAGTTGGTGTAGCGGGGTTTTCGTTACCTTTAGGTTTATTGACTAAACCAAAAGTAAACATACAATTCGAGTCGTCACCGCACTTTTATTTGTCCAAAGGAAAGGCTAAAAAGCGAACAAAAGCCAAGTAAGAAGTTTTTCAAATAAAAAACTAATAAAAATGTCAGAGATCTAGGTAAGAGGGTTGGTTATGAAACTCTCATATTTTTTGGATCAATATTAAAATTAATATGAATTAATGAAATTAAAACAATTTAAATGAAATTCAAATAATCAGAAAAAACGTGGACCACTTGATCTCCCTCATTAATTGAAGTGGTAGATCAAGTGGCCATCAGTGCGCTTTCCACCATAGTCACGAGTCAATGCGTAACACAAATGGTAATTACAAGCAACGCGTGAGATTAAAACATTTCAAGTGAGATCAATGGCTCAGAACCTGTCCAGCACACCACCGACGCTGAATCTCCGGTTACCTTCTCAGGCGAGGTCCACCGGACTGGTTCACTCACCACCATCAAGAAAATGAAAAAGGAGGACATGATCCGAAAGATAAAATGGTGTAGATCACGAATATCACCTCAATTTTAACAAATTCCACGTATATAGAAAGATATGAGGAGTTGAATTTTGAGGTGCATCAACTGAGTTGCTTCCATTTGACCTCTAAGCAACTCAATCTTCTTGCCTATATTGGTAGGGCTTCAGACAACCAAAGATCCAAGAGAATTGAATAGAATTGAGTGATATTCGAAGAGATGAAGTTTTCTGAAAATTACCTTCAATGCTATGCAGTTCTTGATGTTGTTTGCTCCAAACACGATCTGATCACACTTGAGAAGCTAGCAGGAAGTGATTAGAGAGGTTGCAAGGCTTTGGATCCTAGAGTTTTTGAATCTCCAACAGTTGAGATTCAAACTCAAATTTCAAATTGAAATTTCTCAGATTTTCCTTTAGAATGAGAGGGTTTCAATAGGGAGCAAAGCTGGCGCGCAAAGTGTTGTTCAAATGAGCTCAGAGGCCTTCTATTTATAGCCAAAGGGAATGATATTTGCACACTTCAAAATCTGTCCAAAATTGGCAATATGGATGGCACGAGTGCATGGTCCTGTACATGACCATGATGCAATACATTAAGGTCCAAAATCAATCAAGTTGAAATCTGAATGAAGCTTGAATGGCAAGGCAATGTAAACTGAAGTTTGTACCATTGATTCTTTCAAATGATGCAACCCTGTTAAAGTCATGCACAGACCTAGCAATCTTCATCCAAAATGCATGAGCTTGGGTTCTTTGGAAAGATTGGATCAAGGGGGACAAGTTTGATGTTCAACACTTTTTCATTTAGAGCTTTCAACATTGATAATTTTGAGGTGGAAGTTTGGAAACTTCAACATGTTGAAATTTTTTCTCATTGTCAAGCCATATACCTCAATATTCCACCTTACTTAACTTTTTATGTGAGCTTCAAATGAGAAACGTGTCTTTATAAAATTTGTAGATATTTCAAATAACTTCAAAATGATATCAAATTTCATGTCATTTGGATTTAGAATGATAGAGTTATGCATTTTTGAAGTTTGGAAAAATCACTTGTTCAATGGTATAGGTCAAAAATGACCTATAATGTAACCTCATATCACATGCTCATAAAAGTTGAATTAGCTCCCACTCCAAACATAAAAGTTGAAGTAGACATCTTGAATTTGATTGTGAAACTTGTAAATGTTTCATCTCATAAAAATTGAGCAAGTTATGGCCTTGGTAAGTTGACTTTCAAATTAGGATTTAGACAAAATGACCTATAATGTTTCATCATAGAAAATGATTTTCCAAGAAACATTAGCTCTAGGTCTCAACATGAAAGTTTTTTATAATGTCATTTGTAGTAACGTTTATCTTGGAATCATTTTCATATGGTGAAAATTGTAGGAGATGGGGTCTAGGGAGACCCAACTTTGATCAGATGAATTCATCTGGCCAACCACCATTAACCAACTTGCTAACCTTCAATTCTTTTGACTTTATTGGCTCATGGTAGATAATATATGCATAAGATGATGAACTTTGAAGTGTCCCTTGAGAAATTTTATCAATTGGTGAGGTGGCTTGTTGGAGAAGTTACTCAAGATACCCGGTCAAATTAGGGTTTCCAAGGAAAACTACCCTCAAACTCTTGAAGAACACTTGATCAATATATCATGTATAGGTCATTAGGACTCATATGTGATGCTTATAACCATTCTTGGATCAATTCATGGTTGTGCTCATTGTCATGAGGGTCTCAAACCCTAGATATGAACTTGATAGATCAATGGAGATCATGCTCCACCTACAAAAGAGTTAGGCAAATGCAAAGACATATTTTTGGTATTTTGGTTAGTAAAATGATGATATACAAGTATGATACAATTACATAGTTCATGGTGATCTCTCCCAAAACAAACCCAATGAAAGAGGGGTAAGGAGGATGCCTAGGTATGATCCCAATGCTAATGCATATGATGAAATTGCATGAGGGATCTTAGGGTTAAAATTGGGGTCTTACAATAAGTTCAAATTTTGACTATTTTTGTTCATAAAAACTTGGCATTTTTAGCTCCAATTTTTGATTTCAATGATTAATTTCCCTGATTTTTTATAGAATGTTATATATTTTGAATTTGGCTTTGGTATCCTTGATGTGTGTACTAAGTGTGCAGGAAACCAAATAATAAAGGCATAAAAATAAAGAAGAAGGAACAAAGTTGAATTGGGAAGTTCTGGCTTGCTCGCAGGGCTAGCATTGGTCAAGCAAAAAACCTAAATCCATACAAGATCATTTTTTTTTCTTTTGGCATGGCAAGTTGTAGGATATTAGCTCATTAATTCATTTGTCTTTGCCCTTTGCTCACTTGAGCTCATGTTTGTGTTAATGCAATTTGCCTTTTTCTCACTTGAGTAAATTATTGTGTATATACTATTGTCTTGTGCTTTGTTTTGGTTTGTTTGTGTGAACCCAATGCAAATGGAGAAAGGACTTAGATTTAGGACCTTACCTATGCTAAATGGAGTTTGAAGAGCAACTAGGCCTTATGCCTTTAGAATGCTAAAAAGAAAATTGTCAAAGAGCAACTAGGCCTCATGACTTTAGAATGCTTAAATCTTGAAGATGCATTGAAAGGATCCCTTAATTCTAAACCCACTTTTGTCCATTCTTTCTATTGCATTGTGGAACTTTTTGATTTGTGTGTTCTTGTGATAGGGATACCAAGTTTGAGCTGCTTAGAAGGACCATTGTCATGGGCATCCAAAATGAGAGAGACAAGGCCAATTGGAAGATTCCTAGGAGCTTGATTGATTGTTTGCTTGATTACTTTATGATCTCAAGAAGAGAACTCCAAGTGGTTTTATTTCTCTTCCCTCATCTTTGCATGTTTAGGACCTAGCCTTTCTCTTCTTCTCTCCACTCTAACCCAAGCCAAACTTTTTGTGCAAACATTAGCCTTATTTTTTTTTAAAAATTAGAAACCTAGGCACTATGCCTTTGATTTTTCAAAACTCTTTTCATAACACTTATTTTGAATTGAATCCTAAGTCAACTTTGACCTTACTTTGTGAATACTTTTCATTTGTAAATACAACTTGTCATACCCCAAAATTTGCCCGTTAAGTTTTTAGGACATTTTTCAAGACATTCTAATCCATTTTCAAGACATCAATGTTAAAGGAACAAGGGTCCAGCGCACAGGTTACCAAATCCAGAAGACGACCTAAACTGGCATGCTCGCTAGGCGAGCAAACCCTTCGCTAAGCGAGGCCCACGCGTCATTCCTTCGCTAGCTGCTCGCCTAGCGAATCCTTCGCTAGCTCACTCGCCTAGTGAGCTCACGAATATCAGAAAATTTTGGGCCTAATTCTGAGCCCACCAAGACACAATTATTATAAATATCAGAACTTTATTCAGAAATAAGGGAGACAGAGGGACAGATAGACAGACGGTGGACAGAGAAGGAACAGGCAAACCCTAACAGAGGCAACCGGAAAAACCCTGGAGGCTAACGAAGAGAATTCAGAGTAACCCCCGGATACCCCGAAGGAAACTCATCTGCACAAAGGTTACCTCCGTCCAACTCAATCTGGTACAAACCATAAGAGTGATCTGCAAGTCCAACGGTGCAATTGCAATTGCAAATAGGTTTGCCACACCCCCACTAATTTTATGCTCCTAATTTGATATCTGCAAATACATGAGGCATTATGATTGAATTTCTTATTAGGTTTTGCATATGGGTTCAAGTATGCATGAATGTGTAACACAATATCTTGAATGTTTAACCCTGTAATTTCTGTAATGGATGCATAGGGTTTGGGGTTCCGGAAATCGCACTGTTATCAAAAGGAGAATCCAGAACCCGCAGCCGTTCGCCAGCACTTCGCTGAGCGAACATGTAGCGAGGGTTCGCCAAGCCTTCGCTAGGCGAGGCAGTAGCGAACATGACAGTATTTGTTTTTTCCGTTTGCATTCTAATCTGTTCTGTACTTGATTGACATGTTTTTCTATTGCATCTACACGCTGTTTGCCTGACACTATTATTGCTGTGATTCTTTTGTTTGGTGCAACTCTTGGTTGCACCCTAGCTTGGTATTCTAACCCGTTTGCTGAATTTTTGTGAGGGTTCACATGCTCCTGAAGAGACAGTTTGCTAGGTATTCCACTTTATTTGTGGGATACCCTTATGAAGATTCATTTTAATTATTTGACTGATTACATTGCCTTCGAACATATGATCTGGGCCCTCTCTTTGTTGCCTTACGATATTACGGTCATGTCCCGCGAATGTGGGGATACACTTAGCAAAGACCCTTCGATTAAATCATCATAGTCCCTCGAATGTCGCCTTCGAATACATGACTTTGTCCCTCGATGACCCTTCGTGGTAGCCTACGGTTAAATGATGATCGTCCCTTCGAATGCTAAGGTATCCTTACAAATGTTGCCTTCAATGACTAATCGACGACCCCACGATGTCCCTTTACATCCAAAGGATAAGACTACTTACTTCCCAATAGTAAGGACAATTTTACCCTCCTAAGGATAGGAAATACCTATAAAGACCTTGGTTAGGTATAACTTCTAAATGCCTACTCACAGCTTAAAATACTTTTCACACCTCATACTTTTCAAAAACATCTTTTGTAGAAAATCACCACTTGTTATACATTCGCACCAGAATCATTGCCGAGTTATATTTTTCTAAACATATTTCAAAAATCAAACGAGATAAACACTTTGTATACATTCATACAAGAATCATTACAAAGTTAAATTCTCCTTTCAAAACATTTTCCCCAAACACTTTCTCAAACAAGGAAAATATAAGTGAGTTAAGCAATTAAGAGCCCATGGATAACCATGGATACAAAGGGTGCTAACACCTTCCCTTTGTATAATGCACCTCCCGAACCCAAAATCTAATCAAGGTCTTTCCTATTCTTTTCCGCCTTTCCTTATTGGATAAAAGAAAAGTCGGTGGCGACTCTTGCTATCCGCGATATTTGCTTTCCAAAGCAAAAAACACAAAAGTCAGTTCACCGTATAACAGAACTGGCGACTCTGCTGGGGACATTTTAAAAAGAGAGGTTACCTTAAAGATAAGATCACTTATGTGTTTGAATGGTTCCTTTGTCTGATTTACTTTTAAGGGATTGTTTGGGTATTCCATGCTTGAGTGAAAGATCCTACACCCAGATCTAGTGTACCTTAGGTAAGTAGCAAGAGATCATCGCGACTGTCCGGCGTATACTGGAATGGTTAAAATGATGGGTACGGTTAATGGGACATTTTGGATGTCCTGATGTTCCTCATGTTTACTTGACGAAAAATTGGGGTCTGCGTGGTGTCATAAAAGCATTAACTAGACCTTTAGAACCCTAATTGACTCATCCTAGCCATTAGAAAGTAGTGAGATAACTGACTTCGGTTCCGACTGGGGTTGGTTGATACTCGATACTACACTCTTTGAGATCCTTCTAGAACCCGGTTACTATTCTAGGACAGGTCAAACCAACCAAACTTCAGTGGGGAGGGTACTTACCTATGGAACTCATGCAAGTCTTAAAACCTAGGAATGATTGCGGTGTGACTTGTTTGTGTTTGTTACTTACTTAACATCATGACATCATAACATCATAACATCATGACATCATGGCATTGCACTAACCATTTCAAGGACTTAGGGATTTAACTTTGCTCTGTTTTGTAAGGCTATGGCTTCCAGGAAGACCATCCGGATCAATCTCGTAGCGATCTATCCTCAACTCAAGAATTTAGTGTCAGAGCTTCCCGATCATGCTCAGTTCATCAAGAAACATGGTTCTCTCCTCAATTTAGTTACCACCGGTTTCAAAGAAGATATGATGAGAGTCCTATTCCAGTTCTTTGATCCTAAACATCATTGCTTCACCTTCCCAGATTATCAGTTGGTACCCACATTAGAAGAATTTTCCAGGCTGCTTGGGATACCTATCCTTGATCAAACACCTTTCAGTGGTTTAGAAAAGATTCCGAAGTCTGAAGAAGTTGCCGCGGCTTTACACATGACAAAGTCCGACATTGAAACTAATTGGGTAACAAGAAGTGGAGTTAAGGGTTTACTTGCCAAATTTCTGATAAATAAGGCCCGAGAATTCCTAAAAGTTATGAATATCCATGCTTTCGAAGATGTTCTAGCACTACTAATCTATGGTTTGGTGCTATTTTCTAACCCGGATCAATTCATAGACATGAATGCTGTTAAGATATTTCTCACTCATAACCCTGTGCCTACCTTGCTTGGAGACATTTTACATTCCCTTCACATTCGTACTATGAAAAGGCAAGGGACTCTCATGTGCTGCGTACCTTTATTATCTAGGTGGTTTATTTCGCACCTTCCTCGATCAGTCTTGAAGAATGAGCAAAATTTGAAATGGTCTCAAAATATAACGTCGCTCTCCCATTCAGACATCCATTGGTGTCCCCAACCCAAAGAAAATGTTATCATCATTGACCGTTGTGGAGAATTCTCTAACGTACCACTCCTGGGGATAAGAGGAGGTATTACTTATAACCCAGCTTTAGCCCTACGTCAGTTTGGTTATGCTCGAAGAGATGGTCCACATGAAATAATTATTCAAGGCACTGTGTTTGACTATGACAACGACTCTCAAAGTCTCCGTCAAAGGTTTGTACGAGCTTGGGGCATGGTGAAAAGAAGTAATTTAGGACAGAAAAACTCTATTCCTATGGAACCTTATCTCAGATGGGTACGCGCCAGAGCTCGTGAGCTTACCATGCCATATCTTGCAATCGGACCTCTGATTGTCGAACCAAAAGTTGAAGGAGGTGCCCCTCAAATCATTCCTTATCCAGATATGCCTACCAACGTTGAAGAATTGAAGAAATTCTGGATCCAGTTGAGAGAGGAAAGGGATACTTTTGAAACTCAGTTCGGTGCAGAAAGGAAGAAAGTATTAGAGCTCACCAACCAGCGTAATGAGGAACGAAGACTCAATGCATATCTCCACCCAAAAAGAAGCCGTCCCTGGGAAACTTGAGCTTTCATTGTATTTTATTATTTTTTGTAATGAACATTGATTAAAGAAATTATTAATAAAAGTTTCCCTCTTTTGGTGGTTTACGCAAAGTTAAAATCCAAAAGTCCTTGAAAACATTTCATACATTGCATAGCATAACATAACATTGCATAACAGGTACTCTAAAAGGATCAATATTCTCACGGTTTTCATTGCAAACAGAAAAATGGCTCTCGAACAAACTGTCAAGGATCTCCAGGCTCAGAATGCTCAATTCCAGGAGATGATCTTGAACTTATCCAAGGGGCAGGAAGAGCTGAAGGCTCTCTTGCTCGAGAAGAAGAAAGACAAGAAAGCTGTGAGTTACATTAACCCGGGAAGAAGGCTTAAAGGACAGGCCGCAGGAGTCAAGATTAGAATTCCGAAGGATCAAGAAGAGGAGACGGAAAATGATTCGGAAGTGGAGAATGTTGATCCCTTCAACCTTGAGGACGACGATGAAGATTATGAAAATGAACAGTACTCTCCAAAAGATGATAAGTATAAGTTGCTGGAAGAACGTATGCTAGCTATGGAGAGTCAGAAGGCGCCCGGTCTGGATTTCGAAAGCTTAGGTCTGGTCTCTGATGTGGTCATTCCCCGCAAATTCAAGGTCCCCGCTTTCACTAAGTATGATGGTGCGTCTTGTCCTCAGATGCATCTGAGAGCTTATGGGAGAAAGATTCAGCCGTATACCACTGATAGGAAGCTATGGATCCATTTCTTCCAAGAGAGTCTGTTTGGCACACAGTTAGAGTGGTATTATCAGCTCGAGAGCTCTAACATTCGCACCTGGACTGATTTAGCGACAACTTTCTACAAGCACTACCAGTATAACTCTGAATTGGCGCCTACTCGGCTACAGTTGCAGAATATGACCATGGGATCTAAAGAAAGCTTCAAAGAATATGCTCAAAAATGGAGAGATTTGGCTGGCAGTGTCAAACCCCCTATGACTGATCGAGAACTAGTGGACATGTTCATGGGTACACTGACTGGCCCATTCTACATCCATCTATTGGGAAGTTCCTCATCGGGTTTCACTGAACTTATATTAACAGGTGAACGTGTTGAAAGTGGCATTCGAAGTGCAAAGATACATGCGGCTACCTCTGCAAGCACCAAAAAGTCCTATCAGGGGAGGAATGAATCAAATGCTGTGTACGGTCAAAGGGGTCATAACAAGAAAAATCGTGACCATACTGTTGGAGCAGTTACGATTGCAGCACCGCCATCTCAAAACTTCCAACACAGACAAGACAGGCCAAGAAGAAAGTTTACCAAGATCAATATGAGTTTAGCACAAGCACTGCAGGGTATGCTAAAAGCAAATTTAATTACCCTCAGAGATCCTCCTGCAAATCCCAACACTACTTCTCCTCGTTATAATCCCAATGCCAGGTGTGCGTATCATTCCGATAGCCCCGGGAATGATACAAACGATTGTTGGTTGTTGAAGAATAAGATTCAGGATATGATCGACGCTGGAGAAATTGAATTTGATCCTCCGGAGACTCCTAATGTCATCACTGCTCCTATGCCTAATCATGACAAGACTGTTAATGCTGTGGATGACAATTCTCACATTACTAATGTAGCTGACTTAGCATCTCCTCTCCTGATCATCAAGAAGAATTTATTGCAAGCTGGTTTATTTCCAGGTTGTGCTGAAAATTGCGATCTTTGTATACTCCGACCCAATGATTGCTTAAAATTGAGGAATGGTATTCAACGGCTGATGGATGATCGTACAATTCTCTTTGAAAAGATTCCTAAGGGGGAAAACCCTATTGAAGAAATATCTGTGATTGCTAGGTCCAAAGTTCCAGTGAAGATTACCGCTACTAGAGTGCCTGTGAAGATTACTGTTGAGCCCAAGGTAGCTCCCCTAAGTATTACTGCACCTGGCCCAGTACCGTATTCCTCAAGCAAAGCCATTCCGTGGAATTATGGAGGTGATGTTTACATCCACGACATAAAGCAAGATGATAATTCTGCTAATCCTAATGACGTTGACGTTGTTGGGACTAGTAAAATTACTCGAAGTGGAAGGATCTTCTCTCCAGAAATCTCACCTCCCGTCCTTGAAACTCGAGGAAAGGAACCAGTAATCAATCCTTCTCAGTTAAAGACACCAGTCGAAGTTACTACCGAAGATGTTGCCAAATAGGAAATGGAAGAAATGCTGAAAATCATCCGCAAGAGTGATTTTGATGTGGTAGAACAGTTGGGGCATACTCCGTCTAAAATTTCGATGTTATCCTTGTTGTTATCTTCTGAATCTCATGCCAATGCATTGATAAAATTCTTGAAGACCACTCATGTACCTCAGGAGACATCTGTCGATCAGTTCGAAAATTATGTTGCTAACTTGGCTGACGACAATGGCCTAGGCTTTTCCGATGCTGACCTGACACCAGCAGGAAAGAATCACAATAAAGCTCTGCATATCTCCATTGAGTGTAAGGGGATCACCTTGTCTCATGTGTTGATCGATAATGGCTCTTCTTTGAATGTGCTACCGAAAGCTGTGCTCGATAAACTTGACTGTAAAAGCATTGAACTGAAACCTAGTGACGTTGTGGTGCGTGCTTACGATGGTGTGAAGAGTGTTGTCCATGGTGAAGTGGTTCTCCCTATCAAGACAGGACCTCAAGTCTTCAACACTACCTTTCACGTAATGAACATTCGTCCTGCCTATTCCTGCTTGCTGGGAAGCCCTTGGATTCATGGGGCAAGTGCTGTAGCTTCGTCTCTCCATCAAAAGCTGAGGTATCCAATAGAGGGTAAGATTGTCACTGTGTGTGGAGGAGAAGAGTATATTGTCAGTAGTGTGCATACCTTCAGATACGTCGAGATGGATAATGAATTCTTTGAGACTCCTTCTCAATCATTTGAAGTACTTCCTCCGACCAGTTCTGTCCTTAAGCCAACTTCCCGTGTGCCCAAGGTTATCCGTGATCCTCCTGCTATGATTTCTCTGAAAGACGCTCAAGCCGTGGTTGAAGATGGTGGTCGTACTGGCTGGGGTCAACTGATCGATGTACCGTACAAGTCTGATAGATTTGGCCTGGGATTTAGCTCTGAAAAGGTAGTCAAAGATCAGATTAATGTTGTAGAAGATGCTGATAGTGATTGCGACTTGGATAGCTGGATTTTCCCAACAATTGGTGACGGACTCAATAATTGGAAGGCTGAAGACACTATCTCGATTTCGTTTAGCCAGGAGTAATTGTTATTGCCCATTTTAGTGTTGCAAATTTTTAATTTTTACAATTGAACTTTCTTAAAGCATTGTGTCTATGCCCGGGGCACAAATAGCTAATTTGTTAAGGGTTTTGTCATTTTCATAAGCATATCCACATTTAATAAATCAATGGACTTTTTGCATCCAAATATTGCGCTCTTTATCTTTCCTGCCATCTTTCAAACGAGCTATACTTTCTTACACACACTCACGTAACAAATTGCAGATCCATATCCACTCTGGATCCTGTTGATAATAATTCTGCTACTGTTCATTATGACTTTGAAAATGCGATCTACCAAGCCGGGGATGGAAGTGAGGAAGATTGTGAAGTACCTGGAGAGCTTGCCAGACTGTTACTGCAAGAAGAAAAGACTATACAGCCGCATGAGGAATCAATTGAAATTGTAAATCTGGGTACTGAAGTAGACAAGAAAGAAGTCAAAATAGGAGCGGGCTTGGGAAACAGTGTCAAAGAAAGATTGATTCAGATGTTACATGACTATATAGAGATTTTTGCTTGGTCTTATGAAGACATGCCAGGACTGGATACTGATATAGTAGTGCATCGTTTGCCAATGAAGGAAGATTGTCATCCTGTTAAGCAAAAGGTTCGTCGCATGCGTCCTGAGATGTCTGAGAAAATCAAAGCCGAGGTTATGAAACAATTTGATGCAGGTTTTCTGGCTGTTACCTCTTATCCTCAATGGGTTGCTAATGTGGTACCAGTGCCAAAGAAGGATGGTAAGGTGCGAATGTGTGTAGATTATAGAGATTTGAATAAAGCGAGTCCCAAAGATGACTTTTCACTTCCGCACATTGATGTTCTGATAGATAACACCACTCAACCCAAGGTATTCTCATTCATGGATGGATTCTCAGGTTATAACCAGATTAAGATGGCACCTGAAGACATGGAGAAAACTACGTTTGTGACGCAATGGGGCATTTTTTGTTACAAAGTAATGCCATTCGGTTTAAAGAATGCAGGGGCAACATACCAGCGTGCTATGGTGGTTTTGTTCCATGATATGATCCATCATGAAATAGAGGTATATGTGGATGACATGATAGCCAAATCTCATACTGAAGAACAACATCTCGATCATTTATACAAACTGTTTGAGAGGTTGAAGAAGTACAAGTTGAGATTGAACCCGAACAAATGCACCTTTGGAGTAAGATCCGGTAAACTCTTGGGCTTTATTGTCAGTGGTAAAGGAATTGAGGTTGACCCGGCTAAAGTGAGAGCTATTCAAGAAATGCCGGTTCCCCGTACAGATAAAGAAGTCAGAGGTTTCTTGGGACGCTTGAATTACATTGCCCGATTTATCTCCCATTTGACTGCTACCTGCAAACCCATCTTCAAATTACTGAGGAAAAATCAAGAGATGATATGGAATGATGAATGTCAAGAAGCTTTTGACAAAATCAAGAAGTATCTCCAAGAACCTCCAATTCTAATGCCACCAGTTGAAGGAAGACCTCTAATCATGTATTTGACCGTGTTAGAAAATTCAATGGGGTGTGTGTTGGGGCAACATGACGAGTCTGGTCGAAAAGAGCATGCCATATACTACCTTAGCAAAAAGTTTACCGACTGTGAAATAAGATACTCATTGCTCGAGAAAACTTGTTGTGCTTTGGCTTGGGCTGCTCGCCGACTAAGACAGTATATGTTGAATCATACCACTTTATTGATTTCTAAGATGGATCCTATCAAATATATATTTGAGAAACCTGCCCTCTCCGGAAGAATAGCAAGATGGAAGATGATTTTAACAGAGTATGATATCCAATATACTACTCAGAAAGCAATCAAAGGAAGCGTGTTAGCTGATCATTTGGCTCATCAAGCAGTTGATGATTACCAATCTATGAATTTTGAGTTCCCAGATGAGGATGTCATGCTTGTTGCTGATTATGAAGAACCTGGACCGGATGAAGGACCCGAACTGGGATCCCGATGGACTATGGTTTTTGATGGATCTTCTAATGCATTGGGCAATGGTGTTGGTGTTGTAATTATTTCTCCCAGGGGTTGACATACGCCTTTCACTGCTAGACTATGTTTTGACTGTACCAACAATATGGCTGAGTATGAAGCATGTATTTTGGGACTCAAGGCTGCTATAGACCTGAGAATCAAGATTTTGAGTGTGTTGACATTAATCCCTTATCGAGAGCGGGTGTTGACATTAATCCCATACTTTGAAGAGATTACATTCGAACATATTCCACGAGAAGAGAATCAGTTGGCAGACGCATTGGCTACCATGTCATCTATGTTCAGAGTTAGATGGGACAATGAAGCTCCCATGATCACCATTGAACGATTAGATGAACCAACATATTGTTATGAACTTAATACTGATGAAGTAGAAGAGAAACCTTGGTTCCACGAAGTAAAAAGATATTTAGAAACTCAGGAATACTCTGAAGGGGCATCCATCAATGACAGAAAATTTCTGAGGAAGTTCTCCGCTAAATTCTTTTTGAGTAATGGAGTATTATACAAACGTAATCATGATTCGACTTTGCTGCGCTGTGTGGATAAAAGGGAAGCAGAAAAGATTATGGAAGACATACATGACGGTATTTTTGGGACTCATTCTAGTGGACATACGATGGCCAAGAAGATTCTGAGATCAGGCTATTATTGGTCTACCATGGAAGCTGATTGCCACCATCACTCCAGAACTTGTCACAAGTGCCAGATCTATGCGGACAAAGTACATGTGCCTCCTGCTCCATTGAACGTGTTGACAGCACCTTGGCCCTTTGCAATGTGGGGCATTGATATGATTGGGGAGATTAAACCTACTGCTTCTAATGGACATCGTTTCATTCTTGTTGCTATTGATTACTTTATGAAGTGGGTAGAGGCAGCCTCATTTGCTTCTGTCACCAAGAATGTGGTGGCACGGTTCATCAAGAATAGTCTTATTTGTCGATATGGCATCCCTGAAAGAATTATCACTGATAATGGTACTAATCTGAAACACAAGATGATTACTGAACTCTGCACGCAGTTCAAAATAAAACACCATAACTCTTCTCCGTACCGGCCAAAGATGAATGGCGCCGTAGAAGCTGCCAATAAGAATATTAAGAAGATCATACAAAAGATGGCAGTAACATACAAAGACTGGCATGAGATGTTACCCTTTGCTCTTCATGGTTTTCGCACTTTAGTGCGCACTTCGACAGGGGCAACGCCTTTCTCTTTAGTCTACGAAATGGAAGCCATTTTACCAGTGGAAGTTCAGATTCCCTCTCTAAGAATTATGAAAGATGCAGGCTTAGAGGAAGATGAATGGATTCAGACTCGACTCGATCAGATAAATTTGATTGATGAAAAGAGACTCGCGGCTATTTGTCATGGACAGATATATCAGAAGCGCATGACCCAGGCGTTTAATAAGAAAGTCAAGAGACAAGTATATCAAATTGGCGACTTGGTAATAAAGCGTATCATTCTACCACAAGGTGATTCTAGAGGCAAATGGACTCCCACATACGAAGGGCCGTTTGTAGTTAAGAAGGTATTCTCTGGTGGAGCCATGATGCTTGCTACAATGGATGGCGAAGACTTCCCACATCCCGTGAACGCGGACATAGTTAAAAAATACTATGCATAAAAGAGACCCGCTAGGTCGACGTACCTAGGCAAAAGTAAGGGCATTCCGGCGAACCAAAAGGGTTCGGGCAAAAATTAGGGATAAACATATAAAAATGTACACCCGGCAAGTCGAAAACCTGAAAAGGCGGCTTGGGCAAAAAAGGGTATCCTGGTGGACTGAAAACCTGAAAAGGCAGTCCAGGCAAAAATTAGGGATTAAAGCGTATGACTATGTTCCGTTCTCGATCAGGCTCACCAAAGTCAAAGGGACTGAGCAAGCCAATCATTTCTACCCGACAATAGGAGATGAGATGCTTGAAGACATAATGACAGTAGTGGAATTAAAATCAATAGGACTTTTTTCTTCATAGCTTTTTCTTTGTTTTCTTGACAATTTCCTCTTACTAGGATTTCTGTCTCCTTGTACTCAAATTGCCTATTTATAGGCCCTCTTTTAAAATCAATACAATTTATTTCCAAAAAGATGCTTTTGTTTTACTTTCTCTGTTTTGTTTGCATAAACGTCCATTGATTTAATTCAAATTAATATATGCATTTGGACATGATTGATGTTTACCGAAAATACATGCACAAAATAGAAATAGCAGTTACTAATCCTATTCCCCAGCAAAACCAGTTATTTCCCAGAAGAAATTGGCATTACTAGACAGACTGGTCATCTCTTTTATCCCCCAGCCAGGTCCTGTTGAATATTTCTACCAACAGGCAAGAAATCAAATATCCCCAGCTAAGAAAGGGTCATCAATACAAATATCTCCAACCAGAATATGGGGATTTATTTTCCCCTGGCAAATTTTTCAGACGCATGATTCATTCATACATCATTTCACATCATATGCATGCATGCAATGGCCACATTTATTTTCAAAAACATAAAACATCTCATGCATCATGACATGGCATGAGGCTAACTTTTTCAGGTTAATTATCCTCCCGATACAGTCAAAATAAAAGTGCATTCAGACGGACACCCTCATCGGTTACATTTGAGATTCAGACGCATCTTTCAGATTCTGATAAGCATTCTGACATCCTCCTAATGATGGCATCTCTAAGCCCATCCCAGACATTTATCGCGAATACTACATATACAAACATTATCAGATATAGCCTAACATACAGCTTATTCTGATTTAGCCTAACGTATGGTTCCTTCAATTGTTCCAATACGGTCTAGCGTACGACCCATTTGGATGTTCATCCCCTCAGATACTACCTAGCATACGGTACATTCTGAAGCGTAGTCTAGCGTATGACTACCCCTTTTATCATCAGATACAGCCTAACGGACGGCTCATTCTGCTACTCAGATACAGCCTAACGGATGGCTCATTCTGCTCAGATACGATCTAGCGTACGATCCATTCTGATCTTTTATCCTCAGATACTGCCTAGCGTACGGTACATTCTGAAGCGTAGTCTAACGTATGACTATCCCCTATCATCAGATACAGCCTAACGGATAGCTCATTCTGCTCAGATACGATCTAGCGTACGATCCATTCTGATCTTTTATCCTAAGATACTGCCTAGCATACGGTACATTCTAAAATTTGGTCTAGCATACGACTACCTTTTATCATCAGATACAGCTGTCGCATCGCGCGAAAAACCGGCGGGAAAAGAAAGAAACAACAGAGCCGCCACCGTGCGTTATTTATCCCAAAAGAGGGAAAGGAAACGCTCAGAGTAAACCTAGGAAAGAACATGGTCTCGCGACCAAAGAGAATGGGTTCGGGAGTCGGTTATGCGAAGGGAAGGTATTAGCACCCCTACGCATCCGTAGTACTCTACGGGATCCGCGCACAAAAGGAAGGAATATTGGTTGCTAAACACTGCTCAAATACTCACACACACTGGCTGAAAGAAACGCAAGAGACTGACTGAAACTGACTCGGCAGGATATCGTATCCTGGGCCTACTTAGTCTATCAGGCATAGACATCAGAGTCGAAGTAGTTTGGACTGGGGAGACGACACATGCTCGCTAGGATATCGTATCCTATGCATACGTATCTTCTCGGACGAGAGAAGAATCAGAGCATTCGTAGCTCGGCTGACACGCACACAAACAAACAAAGGCAAAGGCAAACGTGGAGCCTGAATGCCAATCGTTGGACTTATATCAGCATCCGAATCAAAACGCACTCAAGAAGGCAAACATGGAACCCGACTGCCAATCACTGGACTTACATCAGCATCCGAACCAAACACACGCACACTGGAACCCAAATGCCACTCGATGGTCTTACATCAGCTTCCAAGCACACAACAACACAACAAGTTAATAGAGAGTCGGGGACTCGAGCCTATAACTGTCAAGCACACACTCAAACAAACAGACAACAAATTGCTAAGGAGTTAGGCACTCGAGCCTAGCAACTGTCGGACAACTCACACAAAAAAGGAAAAGGGCGCCCGGAGAGATCAGCTCAATCTCCTGCCTACATACTTCATCTGGTATGAAGATCAGGGCGATGTAGTTCCCCTACGCAGGGATAAGGATCTAGCCTAACCAGATAACAGAGGGAGACACAACTAGGGAGACTACGACTCGAGCCTAGATGTTATCATGCAAGATCATCCCTAAGTTAAGGTTTCTAGCTAAATGGCACAAGGGCCAACCTATCCTGAACAGACACAGGAAAGAGCAAGGTCTCGATTGCAACTAGGGCAAGAGAAAGGGGATATCTCAATCACAACAGGGGTGAGAGAAAATTGTTAGTGTTAGTGGTTAGTCAAACTCGACAAGACATCGCGTCTAGTGCCTACGTATCTCACCTGAACATGAGAATCAGAGTTGCCGTAGTTCGGCCAAACAACTCTAAACATGGCTCACACAGGGAGCAAGCCACACAGACTTGACTTTGCACAAGGGCAAGTCAAGCACAACCTATCTTGCACAAGGGCAAGTCTAAGCTAAACCTAAAGAGGCAAAGCAAGCAGGCAATCACATGAAGCACCTACAGCATGAAATAAACACACCAACAAGGGGGCTCAAACATCAAGGGTTAGGCACTAGGGCCAACTGGAATGGGGTAAGGGTGCTCTTAACCTTGCCATTGAGGGGCTAAGGTGAAGCAGATGAAAGGATGAAGTGAGGATGAGACCTCACAGCTCTTATCCCTGGCCAGGGAGAGCTCAAGACAGGAATGTGTGGGTTCAGAAAGTGGGAACCCTTCTACACATTTGAAACTGACTCAACTGTGCAATTGTACAAGATCTTGGGTTTGTATCTGCAATGCATCAACACAGTGGTGTGAGCAAAGCGGATGACACACTGAATAGTGGGGGATAGATTGCATATCCCTACCTTCCACCAATTGCCTCTTCACTTAGGAGGACTTTGACTCTATGCAAGGACAAAATTAAACATCCATAAACATTGCCTCTTAAGGAGGACTTCAGACAGTTGCCTGGCCAAGTAACAGGCCAGGTCTTCCAGACTACATGAAGTAGAAGAGACATACCTCAATGCAAATTGCTTATACAAGCAAAGCAAAGCAAAAAGTTCACAAGGAACTAAGCAACTAAAGCACCTGAAACAGTCAAGCAGATGTTAGTATGCAACTTCAAACAAAACAAACAGAAACAGACACCAACAGTCAATTAGGGGGCACAAGGATGTGCAAGGCACAAGGCTTATGGCATGTGAGCCAAGCCACCTACAAAACAAAGAAGTTAGTCATGATATTTAAGCAACCTCAATCAAAAGAATTGGTCTTATTGAAGCATTTGTGGCTTAACCTGAAAACACAAGCTCAGAAGTGAGTAACAGGACCACTAGGGCAAGCCTAGGGTCAAAGATGAATGAGAAAGTCAAAACAGCAAGGGTTAAACATCCAAAATCATGTTCAAACAATTAGGAAACAAAACCAATTGGATTCACACTCATATCAATCATCATCATCATTTCATGAACCATTTAGGTCAAAACATGGCAAACAGAAGCTCACAGAAGCCAACAGCAAGACTTAACTCAAAAGCAATCTAAACATTTTCCAAAAATCACCAAATAAATCATGACCAAACCTAACACACAGCATGGTAAGCATGTCAAATTTCATCTCATTTGGACAAGTTTAGGAGGTCAAAAAACATTTAATCGGGACTTTGTCAAAATTAAATCGAGCATTGTGTGAAAAATTACCCTAAGTGTCTAAGGGGACATGTTCCTACCCTAAATTGATTTCACACGAAAATCCAAATCTTCAAAATCATCATTTCCCCCAAGTTCCTTGTAAACTATCCATTCAAACACCTTCCATATAACATATAGAAGCTACTGTAGACAGAAAATCACATCTGTAATCACTAAATCATCATATCCAAATCTCACATTTTCACACTTGCAACTTGAGTTGGCCAGAACAGTTGAAGAGGTTTTAAGGCAAACTCTCAATGGCATTACATTCCTGGAGCATCAAAGGTGCTAAAGGGATCATTTAGCACCATTAAAAGTGCTTGAAGTAGAATCTCCATCTTCACCTACAAGCAAAATCAGTTCAGTGGCCATCTGCATTTCCAGCTCGGTTCAAGTTCAAGTAAGGAGTCAAACAGCTTGCCTTGGACTCTTTGAAGCTATTTGGATACCTGTCAAGCATTGAAAGCACCTCCAACATCACATTCAACATTGCCCTGTTCAGGTTAGCAACTTGCCTTCGAAATGCTTGATAGAGTGGTTTTCATGTCTTAATGTGTGAATGAGAAAAGCTATATTCAACCCCCTGAACATGATTGAATGCCTATTTTTATCCAATTTTGCTTGTGTGTGATTTTGAGTTTTGCTGCTAGGGGGTTAGGGTTTCTGTGTTCATCATGATGTATCTTTATGCACAGTGCACCATTTTGAATTTCATGACCATGGTTGTGTTAAGCACATGAAATAGATGAATTTTGGTTTTTGTTTCATTTGATTTCGTGCACTGTAGAGGAAGATACATGTTGTTGAAGTTTGAAAAATGTGTTTGATTTTGGGGAGGAAGATGGTGCCAGGGCGCGCGAATGTTAGGTTTAAAATTGTTGTTTGGCTTATTTTGACTAGAAGCAGAAAAGAATCACCAAGTGACTCACAGCCCAGTGGTGGGCGCGCTGATTTGAATTACCAAGGGGAGGGGTTCGAATCCCACCTCCCCCCATTTGTGTTTTTCCTTTTAAAAATATGCTTTTTTATGTTGTCTTTTAGAATTCCCATTTTTGATTTTTATTCTTGTTTTACCTAACATGAGATAAATATGTGAACATGAAAAAATGACAAAAAATATGAGTGTTTGACTTTGTTGACTTTTTAGGCCATTTTGTGAATTTATCCCGATTTTATGAGTTCTACCGATTAAATGTCATCTTGTGCGTTCCATGTGGTTATTTTGATCTTTCAGACCTAGGATTTTCGTGTGAAATCAATTTAGGGTAGGAACATGTCCCCTTAGACACTTAGGGTAATTTTTCACACAATGCTCGATTTAATTTTGACAAAGTCCCGATTAAATGTTTTTTGACCTCCTAAACTTGTCCAAATGAGATGAAATTTGACATGCTTACCATGCTGTGTGTTAGGTTTGGTCATGATTTATTTGGTGATTTTTGGAAAATGTTTAGATTGCTTTTGAGTTAAGTCTTGCTGTTGGCTTCTGTGAGCTTCTGTTTGCCATGTTTTGACCTAAATGGTTCATGAAATGATGATGATGATTGATATGAGTGTGAATCCAATTGGTTTTGTTTCCTAATTGTTTGAACATGATTTTGGATGTTTAACCCTTGCTGTTTTGACTTTCTCATTCATCTTTGACCCTAGGCTTGCCCTAGTGGTCCTGTTACTCACTTCTGAGCTTGTGTTTTCAGGTTAAGCCACAAATGCTTCAATAAGACCAATTCTTTTGATTGAGGTTGCTTAAATATCATGACTAACTTCTTTGTTTTGTAGGTGGCTTGGCTCACATGCCATAAGCCTTGTGCCTTGCACATCCTTGTGCCCCCTAATTGACTGTTGGTGTCTGTTTCTGTTTGTTTTGTTTGAAGTTGCATACTAACATCTGCTTGACTGTTTCAGGTGCTTTAGTTGCTTAGTTCCTTGTGAACTTTTTGCTTTGCTTTGCTTGTATAAGCAATTTGCATTGAGGTATGTCTCTTCTACTTCATGTAGTCTGGAAGACCTGGCCTGTTACTTGGCCAGGCAACTGTCTGAAGTCCTCCTTAAGAGGCAATGTTTATGGATGTTTAATTTTGTCCTTGCATAGAGTCAAAGTCCTCCTAAGTGAAGAGGCAATTGGTGGAAGGTAGGGATATGCAATCTATCCCCCACTATTCAGTGTGTCATCCGCTTTGCTCACACCACTGTGTTGATGCATTGCAGATACAAACCCAAGATCTTGTACAATTGCACAGTTGAGTCAGTTTCAAATGTGTAGAAGGGTTCCCACTTTCTGAACCCACACATTCCTGTCTTGAGCTCTCCCTGGCCAGGGATAAGAGCTGTGAGGTCTCATCCTCACTTCATCCTTTCATCTGCTTCACCTTAGCCCCTCAATGGCAAGGTTAAGAGCACCCTTACCCCATTCCAGTTGGCCCTAGTGCCTAACCCTTGATGTTTGAGCCCCCTTGTTGGTGTGTTTATTTCATGCTGTAGGTGCTTCATGTGATTGCCTGCTTGCTTTGCCTCTTTAGGTTTAGCTTAGACTTGCCCTTGTGCAAGATAGGTTGTGCTTGACTTGCCCTTGTGCAAAGTCAAGTCTGTGTGGCTTGCTCCCTGTGTGAGCCATGTTTAGAGTTGTTTGGCCGAACTACGGCAACTCTGATTCTCATGTTCAGGTGAGATACGTAGGCACTAGACGCGATGTCTTGTCGAGTTTGACTAACCACTAACACTAACAATTTTCTCTCACCCCTGTTGTGATTGAGATATCCCCTTTCTCTTGCCCTAGTTGCAATCGAGACCTTGCTCTTTCCTGTGTCTGTTCAGGATAGGTTGGCCCTTGTGCCATTTAGCTAGAAACCTTAACTTAGGGATGATCTTGCATGATAACATCTAGGCTCGAGTCGTAGTCTCCCTAGTTGTGTCTCCCTCTGTTATCTGGTTAGGCTAGATCCTTATCCCTGCGTAGGGGAACTACATCGCCCTGATCTTCATACCAGATGAAGTATGTAGGCAGGAGATTGAGCTGATCTCTCCGGGCGCCCTTTTCCTTTTTTGTGTGAGTTGTCCGACAGTTGCTAGGCTCGAGTGCCTAACTCCTTAGCAATTTGTTGTCTGTTTGTTTGAGTGTGTGCTTGACAGTTATAGGCTCGAGTCCCCGACTCTCTATTAACTTGTTGTGTTGTTGTGTGCTTGGAAGCTGATGTAAGACCATCGAGTGGCATTTGGGTTCCAGTGTGCGTGTGTTTGGTTCGGATGCTGATGTAAGTCCAGTGATTGGCAGTCGGGTTCCATGTTTGCCTTCTTGAGTGCGTTTTGATTCGGATGCTGATATAAGTCCAACGATTGGCATTCAGGCTCCACGTTTGCCTTTGCCTTTGTTTGTTTGTGTGCGTGTCAGCCGAGCTACGAATGCTCTGATTCTTCTCTCGTCCGAGAAGATACGTATGCATAGGATACGATATCCTAGCGAGCATGTGTCGTCTCCCCAGTCCAAACTACTTCGACTCTGATGTCTATGCCTGATAGACTAAGTAGGCCCAGGAAACGATATCCTGCCGAGTCAGTTTCAGTCAGTCTCTTGCGTTTCTTTCAGCCAGTGTGTGTGAGTATTTGAGCAGTGTTTAGCAACCAATATTCCTTCCTTTTGTGCGCGGATCCCGTAGAGTACTACGGATGCGTAGGGGTGCTAATACCTTCCCTTCGCATAACCGACTCCCGAACCCATTCTCTTTGGTCGCGAGACCATGTTCTTTCCTAGGTTTACTCTGAGCGTTTCCTTTCCCTCTTTTGGGATAAATAACGCACGGTGATGGCTCTGTTGTTTCTTTCTTTTCCCGCCGGTTTTTCGCGCGATGCGACAGCTGGCGACTCTGCTGGGGATATCCGAGAAGTTGACCTGTGCTGGTCCATCTTCCCTGAGCGAGTCTCTCCTAGCGCTCTCTAGGTTAGGGTTTGGTTGCTTTGTGTTGTGTTTATTTATTGCATTCATTTGTATATATTTGCATTTACTGTTTGCATTTATTGTTTGCATTAATGTTTGCATTTATTCATATTCATCTGCTGGTTGTGCTGTGTTTCTCTGTTTGGGGTGGGAGTTACTCGAGGTAAAAGGCCCAATACCCAGGCTATGAGTGAAATCTAGGAAACCTAGGAATAGAGTGATTCATGGGAAGCGGGTGGTATGGCGCCACTTAGCGGAACATTGATATCACGAGCAGTTCAGACCCTGGTGGGATATTATCGGTGCATACATCGGGTGTGCACAGGATGATATTCCACGAAAGGTTATTTATGCTGCGTTTCTCTCGACCTTACCCTGGCCTAGATGACACCCGTGAGTGGGGAAGGGTTTGTTCATTTTAACAGGTACAGTTGGTGACTCCCGGTACTGATGGTGACTATGAATTCTGGACATATGTTTCTGGACGCCGGAGGTTTGACCCTGGTATTGATCAGAGGGTTCCGTTTATTTCGGATCCCTGGGCTGAATTTGAGGGTACTCGTTCAGATGATGATTTGGTTTCTAAGAATGGGTTCAGATGACAGTTCCTCAGATGACTTTGGGTTTCAGACGGATTGTGACTCCGAGTTCAAGCTGAAGCTTCGACCCTGTGCCTTGAGACGCACAGCCTGACCAGTCATGTTGCATCATTTGCATCATAGCATGTTTATTTTCAAAAAAAATAGTAATGCATAAAAAAGAGAAAGTTAATTCGCATACTCATATCCTTTTCAGGATCATTCATGATAAAATAGCATTCGCATCATATGCATATCATGCACATATCATCCTTGCATTGCAGACATGCTTGGGAGAGACTTCTCACTTTGGGTTTTGACTGAGAGAGGATTGTTGATCATCGTCCGCACCGCTACTCAACCAAACTCAATCATCAGAGGAGTGTGGATCAGGTTCAAGCAGAATTGGCCGAAATGAGGGCAAACATGGCCCGGTTCATGACACTGATGCAAAGGATACTGACAGTTGTCATCCCTGGAGGGATCTATCACAATTGGGTCACTGTGGGCTTTCCTACAGTTGTTCATAAGTCAGAGTAATAATCACTTTGTTTAAAAACCCTTCTCCCATGCCAAAAGGAGAAGTGATGACATTGTTGGCAACATTTTGTGCAATGATATTTTCATTCAAATAAATTCATGTTAAACATTTGTTTTTCCATTTGTTTTCCCTTTTCGCTTTTTGCATGAAATTGGTGATCACAAAAAACCCTAAAAAACAAGAATAAAAGCAATCTTTTCATCTGCATAACGATTGTCTTGTTTGATTTTCAAAGAGCTTTTCATATCAAAATCTTTATGCAGGTTGTTTCTCAAACCCATTGAACATAATGATCGGACGTCATCTCCCAATTTTGAATTCCCTGTATTCGAAGCGGACGAAGATGATGTTGAAGGGATTCCTGACGAGATTGCCCGACTTCTTGAGCAAGAAAAGAAGATCACTCAGCTGCATCTCGAGAATCAGCAGAACAGCCAACTGGGGCATCAAAAAAAAAAAAAAGAAAAAGAAAAAAGAAGAGAAAAAGAAAGAGAGGGTGCAAAATCAAAAGAAATCCAAATCAAAAGAAAGAAAAAGAAAGAAAGAAACAAAAAAAATAGCACCCTCAAAGTCCCAAGTTGGCTGATGCTGAATTCGATCGAAAGGAAGAGATCAACTGCCATGTGTCATGGACAGTCATATCAGCAGAGAGTGAAAAAGCATTCGATAAGAAGGTCAAGCCTCGTGTGTTCCGAGAAGGTGACTCATGCTCAAAAAAGTCTTGTCTTTCGTGCCCGATTCCAGGGGCAAGTGAACCCCCAAGCTATGAATGTCCACATGTTGTCACGAGAGCCTTTTCAGGCAATGTTTTGACACTTACAACAATGAAGAAGTTCACTCGTCCTGTGGATCCAGATGCAGTCAAGAAATACTTCGCCTAAAACAAAAACAAAAAGCAAAAGCTCGCTAAGTCGAACACCCCAAAGGGCGACTTAGGCAAAAAGGAGCGTCTCGGTGGATTGAAAACCCGAAAGGGCGATCCAGGCAAAAGTTAGAGACATTAAAAAAAAAAAAAAGAAGAGAATTTGCATCCCGCTAGATTGAACACCTCACACTGGGGCAATCTAGGCAAAATTAGGGATTTGGCAAGTAACTGCATCTTGACAAGACTGTGTTGTACATCTGTCATCCGTCAGGGATTCTCGATTCGTCGTCGACTGAAGCTCTGAATACATCGAAAATTCAGAATGGTAGAGGAAAGGTCATTATGTTCAATGTAGCCCTCTTCCAATATATATCACCGATTTCAAACTTGTACAGATCTATGGAGTCTCGCCCTTTGCAGACTACCATTCCATCACATCAATTTGAGCTTTTATCCAATTGTTTGCACTCTTCTTTGTTTCAACTCAACAAATGTTTTGCATGTTTTAATTGATAAAGTATCATTGTTTTCAAAATAAACAAATTTTTCAAAAAAATTGTTCTTAAACAAAGTGAACATTCACAATGATGAAAGGATACCTAGGAGACCCACAGTGCTCTCCCGGGGGTGGTATGATTACCAACAGGTAAGACAATTGTTCGTATCTCGAGCATGACTGTATCTTTGTCCTGCAGAACCTCGTATGGTCTCTCCTCAGTGAAGTTGCCCGATGCAGTGTTGTTTGAAGTTGTTCATCTTCACGTTCCCGGCAGTACAGATTCTCCCTCCAAGTCCCTATTAGCCCTATCGTGGGGCATCCCCAGTATAGTGATGTTTGAGCCTTATCATGGGGCATACCTGGGGCACGTTCTTTTATCTAACAATCCCGGCAGAGCCAAATCAGGGGCAAGGGATAGTTGAACGGTGAAAAGACAGTGAAGGATTACGACGACGATCCTGGAAAGTTAATCAAGAAGACTCTTCAAAGTCTGATGATTGGAAAGTATGTATGAATCCCAAGAGTTCAACCTCCGTGAAGTACAGACGAGTTGGGAATACAAGATGATGGAGCAGAAAAGTCCAGAAGAGTCTGGGAGTTCTTAAAAGTGGAAAGTCAACACTATGGGTGGATGATGGATACCAGTGTTCGACGAGTCGACCGACATCCCTGTCAAACAAACTGTATCTCCCCAGAGGATTGAGAGTGTGATCTCCCTGGTAGATTCGAGATCGTTGTCTCCTCAGCAAGCCTGAAGGTCATCACATCCCCAGCCCAAGCCAGTATTGAAGCTATCAGAGCTATTTCCCCTGCAGAGATACCTGTGGACAGTACCTTCTTTCCCCAACAGATCTAAGGATTGCTTCTCCCCAGCAGGCCTGTGCTTGCAGAGTTCCCCAGTTGAGAATCCCCGCTGAGCGCCTGGTAGTTATTTTCCCCGGGAGTCCCCTAGTGGAGTTTATCAGTAGACTGTTGGTGTGTTCCCCAACAATTGGTTTTGTGATGCTATTATCTCCAGTATGGCCGTGAGTGCTTATCCTAAACAGGTTTGTGGGAATTCATCTCCAGTATGATATAACGTGTTATCATCCTCAACAGAGTTGTTACTCTCACCACTATGGTTGTTCTCTCCACCAGGATCGTTCTCCTCAGCAGAATGGTGTTGGTTTTTCCTCAGCAAGTTCCCCGAGTGGAGCGGGTCTCATGAAATACTTCTCCAGCAGTGATTCTCCTACATATGGATTGGTTGGGTCGTCCCTAGTGGGTTAGCACTTATTTCTCCAGCAGAGTTCATCCTACCAGTGGATTGGACGGGTTTCTGTAGTAGACTGATATCTGTATCCCCAGCGGATTTGTGATTGTTTTCCAAGTCTGAAGCTGTCTTCCCAGCAGAGGTTGTGTTGATGGTTTTTTCCCCAGCAAAGGTTTGTCTTCCCCCAGCGGGATGGGAGTTGACATGGTTATAGGATCCCCAGCACAGTTCCTGGAGTTCCCCGGTGTTGTCTCTAAAGGAGGCGTGTGTTTCTGCATTTATCATTTAGATAAGCATAGCATATCGCATCATTAGTGCATAGCATTTCCATAATCATGGGGCATTGTGTAAAGCAAGAAAAAACTCATGCATCAACATTGCAAGCATATCCATTAACCCTAGGCCGTGGCGACCAGCCAAGGTTGGTTTGTTGGAAAGAGTTTAGCATCGCGCCATTGGATCGGCTTCAGGATTGGGTTCATCAGCATGGTTGAGAGGTTGGTGTTTTCCCAACGAGTGACTCCTCAGTCGAGTGGGTATCCCCAGCAATGTTACTCCCTAATTGTTGGCATCTTGCCAGCTTGGGTCTTCTTTCCTTAAGCAGATATGGGTGTGTCCGATCTCTCCGTGTAGAGTCTACCCCTTAAGCAGAAAGTGTCAATCTTTTCCTGCCATTTCCCCACTGAGATACGTCCTCGTGGATGACGGTTGCTTCCGTTCCCTCCCAACACACATTGGGATGGGTTTTCCCTATTGAGTTCTTTCCTCATTAGGATGAGTCTTGTTTCAGTCTGCCTTTTTGGATCGATCCTAAATTGGCTTCCTGTTGGCTGTCTCCTGTACTTCCCTGGGGCATAAATGAATAGTCGCTCACTAACCGACACTCATTCATCTTATCCTCGGCGGAATTTGTTTGGCTTCTACCACCAAACCGGTAGTTGTAAGTCCTATCTTTGTGGTTTTCTACCTACTAGCTGGTAGTTGTAAAATCCCACTTTCATCCCCTTGTTGGAGTTGACCGTTTGTGCTCATCCTATTGATGACTAGTTACTTTTCCGTGGTTTTCTGCCTACAAACCGGTAGATGTAATCCCCTCTTTGTGGTATTAATGGTCTTGTCCCCTTTGGATACTTGCTTTGATCAAGCAGTATTGTCCCCATTGGGTCTTCCCCTTCCTTTTGGATACTTGCTCCGAGTTAGCAGCTTTATCCCCTGTTGATTGGTCATCTTTTGCATACCTAGTCTGGTACCCAGATGCCTTTCTTTTTGGTCGATTATTCATTTAACAACCTACAACCCGGTTATGGATAATCTTCCATGCGAGTGTATTATCTATGTTTTGACGGCTATAGATAATATGTACTTATGATTTCCCGGTATTCAGACCGAAGGAGTTTCCGACGATCAGGTCGATGTACTCATGGCACAAGGCCAATTTTCCGGTATTCAGACCGAAGGAGTTTCCGACGATCAGGTCGATGTACTCATGGCACAAGGCCAATTTTCCGGTATTCAGACCGAAGGAGTTTCCGACGATCAGGTCGATGTACTCATGGCACAAGGCCAATTTTCCGGTATTCAGACCGAAGGAGTTTCCGACGATCAGGTCGATGTACTCATGGCACAAGGCCAATTTTCCGGTATTCAGACCGAAGGAGTTTCCGACGATCAGGTCGATGTACTCATGGCACAAGGCCAATTTTCCGGTATTCAGACAGAAGGAGTTTCCGACGATCAGGTCGATGTACTCATGGCACAAGGCCAATTTTCCGGTATTCAGACCGAAGGAGTTTCCGACGATCAGGTCGATGTACTCATGGCACAAGGCCAATTTTCCGGTATCCAGACCGAAGGAGTTTCCGACGATCAGGTCGATGTACTCATGGCACAAGGCCAATTTTCCGGTATTCAGACCGAAGGAGTTTCCGACGATCAGGTCGATGTACTCATGGCACGAGGCCAATTTTCCGGTATTCAGACCGAAGAAGTATTCTCCTCTCCGTTGGTGTCGATAAACGTCGAGTTTTTCCCGATCATCCGTTGATGATTTGGTTGTGTTCACTCTCCCCAGTAGAGTTTCCTCCTCTCCGTTGGTGTCGATAAACGTCGAGTTTTTCCTAGTCATCCGATGATGCCTAGTTGTACCCCTCTCCATGCAGAGTTCTCCTCTCCGTTGGTGTCGATAAACGTCGAGTTTTTCCCGATCATCCGTTGATGATTTGGTTGTGTTCACTCTCCCCAGTAGAGTTTCCTCCTCTCCGTTGGTGTCGATAAACGTCGAGTTTTTCCTAGTCATCCGATGATGCCTAGTTGTACCCCTCTCCATGCAGAGTTACCTCTCCGTTGGTTTCGATAAACGTCGAGTTTTTCCCGATCATCCGTTGATGATTTGTTTGTGTCCTTCTTCCCTAGTGAAGTATTTCTCCTCTCCGTTGGTGTCGATAAACGTCGAGTTTTTCCTAGTCATCCGATGATGTCTAGTTGTACCTGTCCCCATGTGGATTTACCTCTCCGTTGGTCTTGGTAAACGTCGAGTTTTTCCTATTCGTCCTATGACGTCTAGTTGTACCTGTCCCCATGTGGATTTACCTCTCCGTTGGTCTTGGTAAACGTTGAGTTTTTCCCATTTCGTCCGTTGACGTATGGTTGTATCCCTGCCATTCATTCATTAATGTCTGGTTACCTCTCCGTTGGTTTCGATAAACGTCGAGTTTTTCCTAGTTGTCCGTTGGCATCTAGTTGTGATTTTTGTTCCCATTCCCCATCGTTGTGATGTCTGGATGTGGTCGTACCCTTTGAAAACAAAAAAAATATACCCAGTAATAAATATCAAATCCCAGTGGACGTTTCCATTGGTGGATCCCTGTATTGTGCAAATTCTACGGTTCTTTGGTATTCAATCCCTGATTACCCTGAAAGTCTGACAGCCGTTGCTATCATCCGTTCGGGTTCCCAGCTGATTGAATAGGGGCAGCTGTAGCACCTCAAATTTGCACCTATCATTATGCATACATTTTCACATTAGGTCATAGCATATCATGGTCCATTGCATAGCATTTGCATTGTCCCATTTGCCTCAAGTGCAAGCCAATCAAGGAATTAGGTCAAACTGATCAAGAGATCAGTCAACCAAGCAAGCAAAGGAATTTCTCATTGAACCAAGGCCTTAGGGTTTGTCTAACAAATTCACATGACTTGGAGGTCTATTTGAAGCGTTCATGTCAAGGGTTGAAGGCTTGGAGATCATCAGTTCATACACAGACAGTCAAAAACCCTAAAAGTCAACTGTTGGTCAACTGTCCATTTAATCAGCGATTTGATGATTGGAATTGGTTTGTGAGAGTTCATTCATGGCCAAATAGTCCTCATATAACATGTCAAACACCATCATGGAAGAATTTGAAGCCAAATCAGAAATTTCCAAAAATGGAAACTGGACCTGTAACTGAAACTTACCAAAAATGGAAAGTCTTGATCCTCCAACTTACATCATGATACAAGCTTCAAATGAATTTTTGCCCAACATGAAAGTTGAAGATCTTGTTCTCCCATTTCCAAAAAGTCCAAGAACTCTGAACTCCCATGTGTGGTTGGCAAGTTATGATCGAATCGATTTCAGAAAATCTTGAACTTCAAAGGGCCATATCTCTCAAACCATTTGGCCAATTTTGGTGGGGTTTTTTCCTACAAGTCACATTTGATCCCCTCTTTCCAAAAATATAAATTTCATGTGCCAAAACTTCACCAATCAAAATGGCATTTTTTGACTTATCTCATTTAAATGCAAGTTTGACCAATGTTTGACTTTTTGATATAAACATTTTTCTAACATTTGGCCAATTGGAACAGCTCAAAAATATCATTTAAAACATGTTTGCCAAGTCAAATTATGCAGTACATGAGGCCATTACTTAGTTGCTTGAAATTTGGAAAAAGTACAAGTTTCACTATGCTACTCCATACTCCCATGAACCTTGCCATGCTTGGTACTTCTAGCAGCATTCTTGATCATTTTTCTGTCAGTTTGAAGCCTCAATTTGCAGCCAAAAAACCAGCAAAACAAAGGCCATGCTTGCTTGCTTGAAATTGGGCAAAAAGGACACTTTCATCCATACTAAGTATGGATGAAAGTGTCCTTTTTGCCCAATTTCAAGCAAGCAAGCATGGCCTTTGTTTTGCTGGTTTTTGGGCTGCAAATTGAGGCTTCAAACTGACAGAAAAATGATCAAGAATGCTGCTAGAAGTACCAAGCATGGCAAGGTTCATGGGAGTATGGAGTAGCATAGTGAAACTTGTACTTTTTCCAAATTTCAAGCAACTAAGTAATGGCCTCATGTACTGCATAATTTGACTTGGCAAACATGTTTTAAATGATATTTTTGAGCTGTTCCAATTGGCCAAATGTTAGAAAAATGTTTATATCAAAAAGTCAAACATTGGTCAAACTTGCATTTAAATGAGATAAGTCAAAAAATGCCATTTTGATTGGTGAAGTTTTGGCACATGAAATTTATATTTTTGGAAAGAGGGGATCAAATGTGACTTGTAGGAAAAAACCCCACCAAAATTGGCCAAATGGTTTGAGAGATATGGCCCTTTGAAGTTCAAGATTTTCTGAAATCGATTCGATCATAACTTGCCAACCACACATGGGAGTTGAGAGTTCTTGGACTTTTTGGAAATGGGAGAACAAGATCTTCAACTTTCATGTTGGGCAAAAATTCATTTGAAGCTTGTATCATGATGTAAGTTGGAGGATCAAGACTTTCCATTTTTGGTAAGTTTCAGTTACAGGTCCAGTTTCCATTTTTGGAAATTTCTGATTTGGCTTCAAATTCTTCCATGATGGTGTTTGACATGTTATATGAGGACTATTTGGCCATGAATGAACTCTCACAAACCAATTCCAATCATCAAATCGCTGATTAAATGGACAGTTGACCAACAGTTGACTTTTAGGGTTTTTGACTGTCTGTGTATGAACTGATGATCTCCAAGCCTTCAACCCTTGACATGAACGCTTCAAATAGACCTCCAAGTCATGTGAATTTGTTAGACAAACCCTAAGGCCTTGGTTCAATGAGAAATTCCTTTGCTTGCTTGGTTGACTGATCTCCTGATCAGTTTGACCTAATTCCTTGATTGGCTTGCACTTGAGGCAAATGGGACAATGCAAATGCTATGCAATGGACCATGATATGCTATGACCTAATGTGAAAATGTATGCATAATGATAGGTGCAAATTTGAGGTGCTACAACAGCCAAACAGACGGCTCATTCTGCTACTCAGAGACGATCTAGCGTACGATCCATTCTGATCTTTGTTCCTCAGATATTACCTAGCGTACGGTACATTCTGAAGTGTAGTCTAGCGTATGACTATCCCTTACCATCAGATACAGCCTAACGAACGGCTCATTTTGCTACTCAGATACGATCTAGCGTACGATCCATTCTAATCCTTATTTCTCCAGGTACAGCCTAACGGACGACTCATTCTGCTACTCAGATACGAGCTAGCGTATGATCCGGTCTGATCTTCCATCCCCAGTGAAGTCACCCGCCTAATGAACGACTCATTCTGCTACTCAGATACGATCTAGCGTACGATCCATTCTGATCTTTACCTCTCCAGATGCAGCCTAACGGACGGTTCATTCTGCAATTCAGATACGATCTAGCACATGATCCATTCTGATCCTTTATCCCCAACAGCGTATGACCCATTCTGATCCTTATCTCATCAGGTTCAGCTCACCCTAACAACACCTAATGGATGACTCATTATACGGTCTAGCGTATGACCTAGTGTGACACCCATGTCTTCAGATATGGTCTAATGTACGACGCACTCTGAAGCTCTCATCATCAAACTTTCTGGATGGCATCTTTAAACCCATCTCCATCAAGACTATCTTTTAATTAACAAGTGCAAATTTTTGGGCATTCTAAGTGTTCAATAATCTTCTACCTCCAGATCACGAATGGCATACATGCCATTCTAACTCTCTCGGTTTATGAATATTGAACAGGGGCAGCTGTCATACCCCAAAATTTGCCCGTTAAGTTTTCAGGACATTTTTCAAGACATTCTAATCCATTTTCAAGACATCAATGTTAAAGGAACAAGGGTCCAGCACACAGGTTACCAAATCCAGAAGACGACCTAAACTGGCATGCTCGCTAGGCGAGCAAACCCTTCGCTAAGCGAGGCCCACGCGTCATTCCTTCGCTAGCTGCTCGCCTAGAGAATCCTTCGCTAGCTCACTCGCCTAGCGAGCTCACGAATATCAGAAAATTTTGGGCCTAATTTTGAGCCCACCAAGACACAATTATTATAAATATCAGAACTTTATTCAGAAATAAGGGAGACAGAGGGACAGATAGAAAGACGGTGGACAGAGAGGGAACAGGCAAACCCTAACAGAGGCAACCGGAAAAACCCTGGAGGCTAACGAAGAGAATGCAGAGTAACCCCCGGATACCCCGAAGGAAACTCATCTGCACAAAGGTTACCTCCGCCCAACTCAATCTGGTACAAACCATAAGAGTGATCTGCAAGTCCAACGGTGCAATTGCAATTGCAAATAGGTTTGCCACACCCCCACTAATTTTATGCTCCTAATTTGATATCTGCAAATACATGAGGCATTATGATTGAATTTCTCATTAGGTTTTGCATATGGGTTCAAGTACGCATGAATGTGTAACACAATATCTTGAATGTTTAACCCTGTAATTTCTGTAATGGATGCCATAGGGTTTGAGGTTCCGGAAATCGCACTGTTATCAAAAGGATAATCCAGAACCTGCAGCCGTTCGCCAGCACTTCACTGAGCGAACATGTAGCGAGGGTTCGCCAAGCCTTCGCTAGGCGAGGCAGTATCGAACATGACAGTATTTATTTTTTATGTTTGCATTCTAATCTGTTCTGTACTTGATTGACATGTTTTTCTATTGCATCTACACGCTGTTTGCCTGACACTATTATTGCTGTGATTTTTTTGTTTGGTGCAACTCTTGGTTGCACCCTAGCTTGGTATTCTAACTCGTTTGCTGAATTTTTGTGAGGGTTCACATGCTCCTGAAGAGACAGTTTGCTAGGTATTCCACTTTATTTGTGGGATACCCTTATGAATATTCATTTTAATTATTTGACTGATTACATTGCCTTCGAACATATGATCTGGGCCCTCTCTTTGTTGCCTCACGATATTACGGTCATGTCCCGCGAATGTGGGGATACACTTAGCAAAGACCCTTCGATTAAATCATCATAGTCCCTCGAATGTCGCCTTCGAATACATGACTTTGTCCCTCGATGACCCTTCGTGGTAGCCTACGGTTAAATGAGGATCGTCCCTTCGAATGCTAAGGTATCCTTACAAATGTTGCCTTCAATGACTAATCGACGACCCCACGATGTCCCTTTACATCCAAAGGATAAGACTACTTACTTCCCAATAGTAAGGACAGTTTTACCCTCCTAAGGATAGGAAATACCTATAAAGACCTTGGTTAGGTATAACTTCTAAATTCCTACTCACAACTTAAAATACTTTTTACACCTCATACTTTTCAAAAACATCTTTTGTAGAAAATCACCACTTGGTATACATTCGCACCAGAATCATTGCCGAGTTATATTTTTCTAAACATCTTTCAAAAATCAAACGAGATAAACACTTTGTATACATTCATACAAGAATCATTACAAAGTTAAATTCTCCTTTCAAAACATTTTCCCCAAACACTTTCTCAAACAAGGAAAATATAAGTGAGTTAAGCAATTAAGAGCCCATGGATAACCATGGATACAAAGGGTGCTAACACCTTCCCTTTGTATAATGTACCTCCCGAACCCAAAATCTAATCAAGGTCCTTCCTGTTCTTTTTCTGCCTTTCCTTATTGGATAAAAGAAAAGTCGGTGGCGACTCTTGCTATCCGCGACATTTGCTTTCCAAAGCAAAAAACACAAAAGTCAGTTCACCGTATAACACAACTCACTCAATTGTTTTTGTGGTTACAGTGGCCATTTGTGTTAAAGCTTTTCATATACATTTGCTATTAGGTTTGAGTTATCTTAGAGGTTGATATAATACTCATCTGTATCCTTAGTGATGGACTATAAGTCTTCCATGCTTATTATATGGTTAACCCCTCACTAGCATGTTGAAGCTCTCCTCACATGGTAGATTTATGGTTCAAGGTTGAGTTTTCTCCCTTTGATAACAAAAGACCTCAAGGATTTTGACCAATCAATTCGCCAACTTCTTTTGAGATTTTTACCCCGAACTACGAGGTTTTGATCCTACCTTTTTAAGATGGTACGTAGGCAATGGGTTTACCGATTCAAATATAAAATTGTAAATAATTTGCATATTATTTTCTCATCTCCCCAATCATGTTTGCACAAATATTTTTTTCACAAATATCAACCTACCTTACAACATTTGTAAAAAGGGCTCGCTTAGAGTACTAAGGATGTTTTGGGTGCTTAAAACCTTCCCATTGCATAACCAACCCCCTTACCCAGATCTCTGACATTTTTATTAGTTTTTGACTTGATAGAACTTCTTGGTTTTTGTTCACTTTCTAACCTATCCCTTGGATAAATAGAAGTGCGGTGGCGACTCTAATTGTATGATTTACTTTTGATTTAGTCAATAAATCTAAAGGTAACGAATACCCCGCTACAGAAAAGTGGCGACTCTACTGGGGATAAACACATTGCCTAGTGGGTTTTGCCTACTTTTTACCGTTGTTATATTGTATGTTTATATTATTTGTGACATATTTTTGTGCAAATTTGGGATTACTGTATTGTTTTTAATGTATGAATTACTTGATATATATCAATTGCTTGTGTGCTTAGTGGTCTTTTGTGAGATAAGTTCTATACCCAAACTCGAGTGCACTTATGATAGGAGAATGGCATAGTCTTGTTGATTTGTGTGGAGTTATTCCTTAGCAAGTTGACTTGCAAGCCCATTCACTTGGTGGAGGCTATGTTGGGATCAATAATGTCACACGAGTAGTCGTGGTTAGGCATTACTCTTTCTAATATATGCCTTAGAAGCCAAGGACCTTAGATTACCTAGCCCATCTTGGCCTATTTTTAGGACGTAGTGCGAAGGTCGTTCAAGTGTAAGATTTGATACGATTGTTATGCGATACTACGCTCATAAGAGTCTCTCTTGAGAATATTTTTGGAATACGAGTAGTCATTTAACCGATAATATCCGAAAGATGGGATGATGACTATGGGAACCTCTTGTAGAACATGATTGTCAGGTTTAACCATAGTACACTCCCTTTGGGTGGTTCTTAACTGAGACTCCATGCTCATGACTTGCAACAAACCCTTGATTCGCGGTTGATCTGTTCTCGTATATCCTTAATATCAATGGAACTTGGGTGTTGATAAGGTGTAAACCATAATCCACCAAAATGGATGATTGATATTTAGGATGACTTGATCCATCCTGTGACCTTTGTATGGTGTGATTTGCTTAATCCTTGAGTGTGATTGTTGCATCCATGCATCCATGCATTCATACACATCCATATCATCAACAATGAGAAAATTTTCAAGGAACTTAAGAGGTATATTTGCAAATTTTCAGACATGGATAAGCAAAGAAGGAATATGAAGAAGTACAGTTTCAGACAACCCGACTTGAAAGAGTTAAGGAGTTTGACATCCTATGTATTAGATCCCTTGGAGTTCAAGGCTCGCCATGGGAAGCTTCGGTTTATTCTTGATACTCAGGTGGATGAAGGTCTGATGAGTGTGTTGGTGCAGTTCTATGATCCCTTGTATCGTTGCTTCACTTTTCCGGATTTCCAGCTTCTGCCTACGCTTGAGGAGTATGCCTATCTTGTGGGTATACTTATCCTAGATCAGTTGTCGTTCAGGGGCTTGGAGAGAGGTCCTTCTTCCCAAGAGATTGTTGATATATTGCACATAGATGAATCTGTTATTGGTGCTCATATGACTACCAAAGGTAGAATTCAAGGTCTCCCATCTGATTTCCTCATTGCTCAAGCTACTATATTTGGGAAGGCCATGAGTGAGGACGCCTTTGAGGCCATATTCGTAATTCTCATCTATGGGTTAGTGTTATTCCCCAACATCGACAAGTTTGTGGATGTGAACGCTATTAGTATTTTCTCTACCCTTAATCCCCTTCATACTCTGTTGGGTGACACTTACTTTTCTTTGCAAATGAGGAATGCAAAGGGTTGTGGTACCATTGTGTGTTGTTTGCCTCTGTTGTATAAGTGATTTATTTCGCACTTGCCACAGACGCTCATCTTCAAGGAGAACAAAGGAAGTCTATGATGTGCATATTATTGACTCTTGTGGTGAATTCTCAAATGTGCCTCTTCTTGGTACATGTGGTGGGATTAACTACAACCTTGTTTTGGCACGTCGTCATCTTGGGTTCCCCTTAAAGGATAAATCTAATAACATTTTGTTAGAAGGTGTGTTCTTTCAAGAGGGTAAAGATCCCCAAAACTTAAAGGACAGGATGGTCCACGCTTGGCGCAAGATTCATAGGAAGGGAAGGAAAGATCTTGGTCTGAAGAATTGTATTGCTTTGGAACCCTACACCTCGTGGGTTAGGAGGAGAGCTTCTGAGTACCACATTCCCTATGATTACTCAAGACCTACACCTATGGTTATGGTTGGGCCTTCAACCCTCCCTAACCAAGGAGTAGAGGAGTTGAGAGATGAAGACCGTTTACGTGCTTGGGTCCGTGAGTGAGAGGAGCTACTTCAGCAACTTAGAGATAAGGATGCTTTGATAGAGTTTCTGGAGCACCGGGTTATCGACGAGCCTGATGATTTGGTGACTTCTCTTCTTCCTCAGTCTTCCAGGTTCTGGAAGAGGAAGTATGATCGACTCGCCAAGGAGAAGGCGGATATGGAGGCAACCTATGAGAGAGAGGTGAAGAGGCTTCGTGCAGCTTATCTTCCGGTCTCGAGAGCTTTGGACGACTGTTTCTAGGGTTCTATAGGATGTTTATTTTTCTTCTCTCTTGTATTGTATTTGGTTACCAAGACTGTACTTATTTGGTGTAGAATTTTTCCAGATATTATTGATATGATTATTCCACTATATGTCTAAATGATTAATAATTTCCAAATATTTGCAAATAGAACTCTAAAAGTTCCTCTGATAAAAAACAAACAAACAAAAAATCATAGGCACAAGTATTGCATGCATCATGTGCATAAGCAGGTTTTGTTCCAGGCTTCTTTTCTGGTTATTTTAAATTCATTTTAAATACTTTCCAATATTAAAAAATGCCAAAAATATTTTCTTAACATCTTTGAATGATGATGAATCTATGAAAAATATTCTCATCAATTTCTTAATTGATTTGAGATTTATTTGAGATTTTAGTTCAATAATGTTATTTTTCTTCATTTTTAATTGTTTAAAATTAGTTTCTGTTTTCAAAAATTGATGGAAAATTTTGTCAAACCTTGTTTGACCATGTTGAACTTATGATGATCCAATAGGACTTTTCCAAGTTGATTTGAATTGGATTTGAAGTTTGACCTTTATTTGTTTATTTTAATTCAAGTATTATTTTAATTCCAAAACTTACCAAAAATATTTTTATTGTTTCTTGACTTCTAAGCTTCATCTGACTTCTGTTTACCATTGATTGATGTTGATTCCATTCATGTTTGATCAATGTGTGTTGGTTATGTTATTTGAATTTCAATTATGTACATTCCATTTCATCTTCTTCTTCTTCTTTTTTCTTTTGGATCAATGAGTTAATAATTGGTGGTTAGCCTTGACATATGAGGGGCTTAACCTTCTTTGATCCAAATCAAATTCATCTTGATCAAATATCAAGTGAATTGCTTTGCATTAGAGATAGGTTGCTTCTTGGTCAAGCAAAAAACCTAAATCCATACAAGATCATTCTTTTTTTTTCTTTTGGCATGGCAAGTTGTAGGAGCTTGGCTTACTAGTCATGATCTCTAACTTGTGTTTGTTTGCCTATAGTTTTACTGACCGGCCTCAGATAGGTGTGACTACTACATTAGTCCACTTATGATTGCTTGACATAACGCTAAATTTCCTTATGGCACACTAACACTAACTACTAATCACTAACTTTTAATTCAAGCATTTAATTCTTGCAATTTACTTTAATGCAATTTAATTTCTTGCTCATTAATTCATTTGTCTTTCCCCTTTGCTCACTTGAGCTCATGTTTATGTTAATGCAATTTTTCTTTTGCTCACTTGAGCACATTATTGTGTATATACTATTGTCTTGTGCTTTGTTTTGTTTTGTTTGTTTGAACCCAATGCAAATGGAGAAAGGACTTAGATTTAGGACCTTACCTATGATAAATGGAGTTTGAAGAGCAACTAGGCCTCATGCCTTTAGAATGCTAAAAAGAAAATTGTCAAAGAGCAACTAGGCCTCATGCCTTTAGAATGCTTAAATCTTGAAGATGCATTGAAAGGATCCCCTAATTCTAAACCCACTCTTGTCCATTCTTTCTATTGCATTGTGGAACTTTTTGATTTGTGTGTTTTTGTGATAGGGATACCAAGTTTGAGCTACTTAGAAGGACCATTGTCATGGGCATCCAAAATGAGAGAGACAAGGCCAATTGGAAGATTCTTAGGAGATTGATTGATTGTTTGCTTGATTGCTTGAGTTATTTTCTTATTGCTTGCCAAATCCAAAGGAAAGGAGCAACTTGGATCATCTTTATGATCTCAAGAAGAGAACTCCAAGTGGTTTTATTTCTCTTCCCTCATCTTTGCATGTTTAGGACCTATCCCTTATCTTCTTCTCTCCACTCTAACCCAAGCCAAACTTTTTGTGCAAACATTAGCCTTGTTTTTTTTTTCAAATATAGAAACCTAGGCACTATGCCTTTGATTTTTCAAAACTCTTTTCATAACACTTATTTTGAATTGAATCCTAAGTCAACTTTGACCTTACTTTGTGAATACTTTTCATTTATAAATACAACTCACTCAATTGTTTTTGTGGTTCCAATGGCCATTTGTGTTAAAGCTTTTCATAAACATTAGCTATTAGGTTTGAGGTATCTTAGAGGTTGATATAATACTCACCTGTATCCTTACTGATGAACTATAAGTCTTCCATGCTTATTATATGGTTAACCCCTCACTAGCATGTTGAAGCTCTCCTCACATGGTGGATTTGTGGTTCTAGGTTGAGTTTTATCCCTTTGATAACAAAAGACCTCAAGGCTTTTGACCAATCAATTCACCAACTTCTTTTGAGATTTTTACCCCGAACTACGAGGTTTTGATCCTACCTTTTTAAGATGGTACGTAGGCAATGGGTTTATCCATTCAAACATAAAATTGTAAATAATTTGTATATTTTTTTCTCATCTCCCCAATCATGTTTGCACAAATCTTTTTTTCACAAATATCAACCTATCTTACAACATTTGTAAAAAGGGCTCCGTTAGAGTACTAAGGATGTTTTGGGTGCTTAAAACCTTCCCATTGAATAACTAACCCCCTTACCCAGATCTCTGATATTTTTTTTAGTTTTTGACTTGATAAAACTTCTCGGTTTTTGTTCGCTTTCTAACCTTTCCCTTGGATAAATAGAAGTGCGGTGGCGACTCAAATTGTATGATTTACTTTTGATTTAGTCACTAAATCTAAAGGTAACGAATACCCCGCTACAAACGGCATATAATCTGATTCTTGATAAACCTTACAACATCTTGCTTGGTTACATTCGCATACGAGGCCGCTTTAACCCACTTTGTGAAGTAGTCAATAGCCACCAAAATGAAACGATGTCCATTCGATGTTTTGGGCTCAATCACACCAATCATATCAATTTCCCACATGGAGAAGGGCCATGGTGAGGAAATGACATTCAACAGTGTCAGGGGAATATGAATCTTATCTGCATAAGCTTGACACTTGTGGAATTTCTTCACAAACTTGCAACAGTCAGATTCCATTGTCAGCCAATAGTAACCTGCTCGCGACATCTTCTTTTCCATTGCATTTCCATTAGAATGAGAACCAAAGGAACCTTCATGGAATTTAGTCATTAACTGGTCGACTTCGTGTCTATCCACGCATCTGAGCAGAACCATATCGAAGTTTCTCTTGTACAATACATCACAATTGGGGTAGAAATTTCCGGCTAATCTTCTAGAAGTCCTCTTATCTTTCAAATATTTCCCAGGAGGGTAAATCTGACTTTGGAGGAAACACTTGATATCAAAATACCACGGCTTCTCATCTTTGATCTCTTCAACAACAAACACATGAGATGGCCTATCAAGACGCATCACAGTCAGATTAGGAACTTCATTCCAATACTTCACCATAATCATTGAAGCCAATGTTGCAAGAGCATCCGCCATCCGGTTTTCATCTCGAGGGATATGATGAAATTCAACCTTAGTGAAGAAAGTTGAAATCCTCCTCGCATAATCTATATATGGAATCAAACCAGGTTGATTTGTCTCCCATTGACCTTTGATTTGATTCATAACCAAAGTTGAATCTCCATACTAATCCATATTATTTTTACATTTGAAAGTCAATCTAGCTGTAAACGGAAAATGAGTGCCTTGAGGAGTAATGATTGGTGCCCTAATGCCATTACCATACTGATTAACAGCTCCATCAAATACCATGCCCCAACGGGAACCAGGTTCTGGCCCTTCTTCAAGCAATGGTTCATCGCAATCTTTCATTTTCAAGTACAAGATCTCTTTGTCAGGAAAATCATACTACACTGACTGGTAATCTTCAATTGGTTGGTGATCCAAATGGTCACCCAAGACACTACCCTTGATTGCTTTCTGAGATCACTATTCGATATCATACTCTGATAACAACATCTTCCAACGGGAAATCCTCCCATTTAAAGCAGGTTTCTCAAAAATATACTTGATTGGATCCATTTTGGATATCAACCAAGTGGTATAATTCAACATATAATGATGCAGACGCTTAGCAGCCCAAGCCAATGCGCAATAAGTCTTCTCAAGCATAGAATACCGAGTCTCACAATTGGTGAACTTCTTACTGAGGTATTAAATTGCATATTATTTCTTTCCAGTCTCATCTTGCTGACCTAGAACATAAGCCATACTCTTATCAAGCACAATCAAATACATGATCAATGGTCTTCCTTCCATAGATACAGGAAGAATCAGAGGTTTAAGCAAATACTCTTTGATACTGTCAAAAGCTTTCTTGCAGCCTTCGGTCTAATCATAAGACTGATCTTTCCGAAGAAGCTTGAATATAGGCGCACATGTGGCAGTCATGTGAGAAATGAATCTTGAGATATAATTCAAGTGGCCGAGAAAACCTCTGACTTGCTTCTTAGTTTTGGTCGTGGCTTCTCTTGTATTGCTTTGACCTTGGCATGATCAAACTCAATACCCTTTGTAAGACCCCAATTTTGACCCTAAGATCCCTCATTCCATCTCATCATATGCATTAGCATTGGGATCATACATTGGCATCCTCCTTACCCCTCTTTCATTGGGTTTGTTTTGGGAGAGATCACCAAGCACCATGTGATTGTATCATACTTTTATATTATAATTTTTTACTAATCAAAATACTAAAATATATGTCTTTGTATTTGCTTAACTCTTTTGTAGGTAGGGCATGATCACCATTAGTATATCAAGTGCATATCTAGGGTTTAAGACCATCATTGCTAAGAGAACAACCAAGGAATGATCCACAATGGCTCTTGTAGAGGTAAATTCATGATCATCAAGCTATGGATAAGCAAGACATCAATAAAACCAGAGTCGCCACCGCGCTTTTATTATTTCCAAGGGAAAAGGGAAAAGTACAAACAAAACTCAAAAGTAAGAAGTTTTCAAATCAAAACTAATAAAATGTCAGAGATTACAGGTAAGGGGGTTGGTTACACGGAGGGAAGGTGTTAGCACCTAAAGTGTCCTAGGTACTCCTAGGGAGCCTTTCTTGTGTGCATATGTATTTTATACAAAGTGATGTATACAACCCAAATAGAATGCGGGGATGAGAAAAGAATTCATTAATTATATTTTTGTGTTTGACAAGCCCTTCGGACTTGTGCCTACGTACCAACATAAAAATGAGAGATCAAAACCTCGTAGTTCGTGATACAAATTTCAAAGTGGATGCATTGTTTTTAACAAAAATTAAGTTTGAAAGGCGCAAAGGCCTAAAAATAGTTTGAATGAGTTAGTTCTTTTTGGCTTTTTGAAAGTTTTAAGTCAATTATAATTAAGTCTATTTATAAGTTTGATTCAGAAAAGAAGTTTAAAATACAATGGCATAAGGCCAAAGTTTCTAGTTTGCAAAGTGGTCAAAGTTTAGAACAAAACTAGTTCAATCAAAGAAGATTTTTAAAATAGAGAGAGAGAGAGAGAGATTTTGAATTTAAAGAAATGGGGAGGAGATGAAGAGACTAATCCTATGCACAAAATTAAAAGTTAAGAGTTGAAAAGATCTGACCAATGGGTAGCAATACAATAGACAATAATGTCTTATAGAAACCTAAAACTCCCTTGGACATTAGAATCAAGCACCACACAATGCATACAATATTATCTTGAAGAGTAAGACATCAAATAAAGATAGACTCATCCAAGCCTTAGCCACTCCATGATCTCTTTCAAATTAGCCCATGTAGCAGATGAATTCCACAAGTCACAAGTTCAAAATAACAGCTTCATAATGATTATGTGGCAGATGAACTCCAAGGGATCTTCAAAGATGTAATAAATGAAGTTTCAATTTGTAAGCACTTGGTTTCACAAAAGTTGGCATTGTCCAAGTCCTTTAGCATGGGGAGGTTGCCTAAATTCTAAGTCCAATTGTCCAAGATCAAGTCAATAGTCCACACAAAAGTTTTTTAGAGTTTTTGTTTTATTATGTACATTAATGGTCAAAGACCACACAAACAAACAAAATATACACAAACAAACAAAATATACACAAACAAATAAAATATACACAAACAAGATATATCACACAATATGGTCCAAATGGACAAAGTGAAAATTGCATTAACATAAACAATTAGAATGGTATGAATAATGACAAATGAATAAAGACTAAAATTAAATTGCATTAAAGTAAATGGCTTGAAATTAAACGTTAGTTGTTAATGATTTAGGAGTTAGTATTGTTTTTCTTTTTGCTTTTCATTTTAAGTCATTCTTTGGAGAACACTCAACCCACTTATCACAAGCATGGATCCTTGAACCAAGACATCTTCCAAAGGAAGGAAAAAAGGCCAAGTTTCCATACAATACCATGAAATAGGGGAGACTTACAATCTCACTAACTAGAATGCTATGCGTTTTGTGTCAAAAATTTAGCGCTATGTTAAGCAACCGTAATTGGGCTTATGTAGAAGCCACAACTATTTGAGGGCGGGCAATAGAATTTTAGTGTTAATGCATGTTAGAGACATAGTATAATGGACTATGCTCATGAAACATACCACACACAAAAAGAATATGAAAAAGAGGTAGCATAATCTCATCCATACTTATGTTGATTTTGCAATCAACTAGCCTTAGGATTTAGAGATATCTTAGGCCAAATGAGATAAATGCATAAAGAGTGCGAAATAGATGAAGAGGGAGGGGAATGGATCAAAACTCAAATTGGTCAAAGGAAGACTTTACCAAATTAATATCATTCATTCATTTTGGGAGATGGAATGTACATTCCATCAATCCCCTAAATCCAATGATATTAGCTTAACAAAATCAAATCAACCTTGACCAAGGCCCAACAACATAAGTCAAACTTACACAAATTATCACAAGAGGTCAACACAATTATTTGGTATTTATTCAATTTAAAAAAAATAAAAATAATGCATTAAATTAAATATGGTTTGTCAAATTCCTAAAACCTCATCAAAACACCAAAGAAATGGCCATGAGATTTATCATAGGTCAAACGAGGTCAAAGGACCTTGGAGAAAAAGTTTCAGAATTTTTAAACAGTTAAAAATATTCACAAAATCAATTAAATCATTCAAAATATTAATAATGATCCAAAAAATAATTTTAATTCAAAATATGAAAGAGGAATTTATTTAAAAGATTTTGGTGAAACTCTCATATTTTTTGGATCAATATTATAATTAATATGAATTAATGAAAATCAAATGAAATAAAACAAATATCAGAAAATTAAAAAAGTGTGAGCCACTTGATCTCCCTCATTAATTGAGGTGGCAAATCAAGTGGACACAAACGCGAGTTCCATGATGGAAACTAGTCAGCGCGCCACACGCGTGGTAATCAAAACCAACGCCTAAGATTAAAACAACTTGAATGGATCCTGTGGCTGGGAGACATGCCAACACACCGCTGGAGCCAGAGCTCCGGTCTTCTTCTCCAGTTGACCTCACTGGGCTAGTCCACCCTCAACCATCACCAAAATAAAAAAGGAGGACTTAATCTGAAAGAAAAAATGGCGTAGAGCACGAATCTGACCTCAATTTCAACTAACTCCAAATATATAGAAAGATATGAGGAGTTGAATTTTTAGGTGTGTCAGCTGAGTTGCTTCGATTTGACTTTAAAGCAACTCAATCTTCTTGCCTACATTGGTAGGACTTCAGACAACCAAAGATCCAAGAGACTTGATGAGAATTGAGTGAGAATCGAAGACATGAAGTTTTCTAAAATTTACCTTCAATGATGTGTAGAACTTGATGTTGCTTGCTTCAACCTTGATCTGATCACACCTGAGAAGCTTGCAGGAGAGGTTTAGCAATGGCACAAGGCTTTAGATCCTGGAGTTTTTGAATCTCCAAACAGTGAGATTCAAACTCAATTTTCAAGTTGAAAGTTATCAGGTTTCCCTTTGAAATGTAATGGTTTCAATTGGGGGGCAAAGTTGGCGCGCAAGGGGTGTTTGAATTGAGCTCCAAGGGCCTGTATTTATAGCAATTGGGAATGATATTTGCACACTTGAAAAATTGCTAAATTTGGACATTTCATGCACAAGCTTGCATGGGCGTGCACAGGCCCATGAAGCAATCCAATTTGGTCCACTTGCATCTGTTCTGAAGTTCAAATCATGCTTGGATGTCAAGGCAATGTGAAATGTGGTTTTTGGCATTTGATTTCTTCCAAACATGCAACTCTGTTAAAGACATATGCATACCTAGCAAACTTTATCCAAAATGCACGAAATTAGGTTCTTTGGAAAGCTTAGATCAAGGGGAACAAGTTTGATGTTGAACACTTTTTAATTTGGAACTTTGATCATGGTGAATTTGGTGGTGGAAGTTTGGAAATTTCAACATGTTGAAAAATTTCCTAAGTGTCAAGCCATATATCTCAATATTCCACCTTGCTTAACTTTTTGTGTGAGCTCCAAATGAGAAATGTGTCTTCATAAAAGTTTTATCTCTTTCAAATACCTTCAAAATGGTCACCAAGTTCATGGAATTTGGATTAAGAATGATAGAGTGGTGCATTTTTGAAGTTTGGAAAAATCATTTGTTCAATGGTATAGGTAAAAAATGACCTATAATGTATCCTCATATCACATGCTCATAAAAGATGAATTAGCTCTCAATCCAAACATCACAGTTGAAGTAGACATCATGAATTTGATTATGAAACTTGGAAATATTTCATCTCATCAAAATTGAGCAATTTATGCCCTTGGGAACTTGACTTTCAAATTAGGGTTTAGACAAAATGACCTATAATGTTTCAACATAAAAAATGATTTTACAAGCAAAACTAGCTCTAGGTATCAACATGAAAGTTGTTTGGAATGTCATTTAAAGTATCTTTGATATTGAAATCATTTGGGGAAAATTGTAGGAGATAGGGTATAGGTAGACCCAGTTTTGATCAGATGAATTCATCTGGCCAACCACCATCAACCAACCTGCTAACCTTCAATTCTCTTGACTTTCTAGGCTCATGGTAGACCATATATGCATAAGATTATTCACTTTTAAGTGTCCCTTGAGAAATTTGATCAATTGGTGAGATAGCTTGTTGGAGAAGTTACTAAAGATAGCTAGTCAAACTAGGGTTTCCAAGGCAAACCACCTTCAAAATCTTGAATAATACTTGATCAATACAACTTGTGGAAATAATTGGGACTCGTATATTATTCTTTGAGACATTGTGGATCAATCCTTGGTTGTGCTCTTTTAGCCATGAGGGTCTCAAACCCTAGATATGAACTTGATAAATCAATGGGATCATGCCCTACCTACAAAAGAGTTAGGCAAATGTAAAGACATATTTATGGTACTTCGGTTAGTGAAATGATAATATACAAGTATGATACAATCACATGGTGCTTTGTGATCTCTCCCAAAACAAACCCAGTGAAAGAGGGGTAAGGAGGATGCCAAGGTATGATCCCAATGCTAATGTATATGATGAGGTTTCATGAGGGATCTTAGGGTTAAAATTGGGGTCTTACATCTATAAGCATAATATATGAGTCCCAATGATCTCTACATGCTATTTTGATCAAGCATTCTTCAAGACTTTATAGTTGGTTTGCCTTGGAAACCCTAGTTCATCTAGGTGTCTTGGGTAACTTCTTCAACAAGCTTCTTCACCAATTGATCAAAATTCTCAAGGTACATTTCAAAATTCATCATCTTATGCATATATGATCTACCATGAGCCTAAAAAGTCAAGATGATTGCAAGCTAGCGAGTTGGTTGATGGTGGTTGGCTAGATGAATTCATCTTATCAAAACTAGGCTCCCTAGACCCTATCTCCTACAATTTTCATCATATGAAAATGATCCCAGTAGAAACTTTACTATAAATGACATTCCAAACAACTTTCATGTTGAGGTCTATATCTAATTTTTCTTGGAAAGTCATTTTCTATGTTGAAACATTATAGGTCATTTTGTCTAAACCCTAATTTGCAAGTCAACTTCCCAAGACCCTAACTTGCTCAATTTTTATGAGATGAAAGATTTCCAAGTTTCACAATCAAATTAAATGTGTCTAATTCAATGTTTATGTTTGGAGTGAGAGCTAAATCAACTTTTATGAGCATGTGATATGAGGATACATTATAGGTCATTTTGGACCAATACCATTGAACAAGTGATTTTCCTCAACTTCAAAAATGCACAACTCACTCATTCTAAATCAAAATGATGTCAAATTTGAGACTATTTTGAAGGTATTTGAAAGAGATACAACTTTGATTAAGACACTTTTCTCATTTGGAGCTCACATATAAAGTTAAGCAAGGTGGAATAATGGAATATGTGACTTGACACGTAGAAAATATTTTGACATGTTGAAATTTCCAAACTTCCACCTCAAAATTCACCATGATAAAAGTTCCAAATTGAAAAGTTTTCAACATAAGAGTTGTTCCTTTTGATCCAAGCTTCCCAAAGAGTCCTAATTCATTCATTTTGGACTAAGATTGATAGGTCTGCGCATGGTATAAACATGCCTGTATCAGTTGGCTAGATTCAAGCTTTAAATGATCAAATAACTTTGCCTTTCCATTCAAGCTTCATGCAAACCACATTTTAGTTGATTATGGACCTAATTGGATTGCTTCATGGGCCTGTATATGGCCATGCAAGCATGTGAATTGCGTTACCAAATTTGGACATTTTCTCAAGTGTGCAAATAACACTTCTCTTGGCTATAAATAGAGGGCTGATGCATCATTTCAAAGGACCTTGCATGTCAGCTTTGCCTCCCATTTGAAAGGAAAACCTGAGAATTTTCACTTGAAAATTGAGTTTGAATCTCACTGTTTGGAGATTCAAAAACTCCAGGATCTAAACCTTTGTACCAATCCTAAGCCACTTCTGCAAGTTACCTGAGCAAGATCAAACACGAATTGAAGCAAGAGAGATCAAGTTTTGCACAACATTGAAGGTATTTTCCAGATTTTTTATTCTCTTCGATTCTCTCTCAATTCACATTAATTTTCTTGGATCTTTGGTTGTCTGAAGTCCTACCAATGTAGACAAGAAGATTGAGTTTCTTTGAGGTTAAACCGAAGCAACTTAGTTGACACACCTCAAAATTCAACTCCACATATCTCTATATATATTTAGAGTTAGTTAAAATTGAGGTGGTATTCGTGATCTATGCCATTTTATCTTCAAGATCATGACCTCTTTTTTCATTTATGATATGGTGATGAATGGACCAGTCCTGCCAAGGTCGCCTGAGAAGACGACCAGCGCTTTGCTCCGACAATGATGTGGCATGGTCCAGAGCCATTAGATTAGTTTGAAATGTTTTAATCATGAGCGTACATATTGATTACCAGGCGTGTGGATGTTTGACTCTAGCGCATCATGGAACGCGCGCACTCAACCACTTAATCTGCCACCTCAATTAATGAGGTCGATCAAGTGGTCCACGTTTTTTTGATTTTTTAATTTTAATTTTTATTCCTTTGATTTTAATTAATTCATATAAATTTTAATATTGATCCAAAAAATATGAGTTTCACCAAAAAAATTTAAATAAAATCCTCTTTCATTTTTCTGAATTAAAATTATTTTTTGGATCATTATTAATATTTTTCATTATTTAATTAATTTTGTGAATATTTTTAATTGTTTAAAAAAACTTTTAAGTTTCCAAAAATTCTGAAAAAAAATTTCAAGGTCCTTTGACCTTGTTTGACCTATGATAAATCTCATGGCCGTTTCTTTGGTGTTTTGATGAAGTTTTAGGAAATTGACCAACCATATTTAATTTAATGTATTTTTTTAGTATTTTAAATTGAATAAATGCCGAGTAAATTGTGTAGAGCCATTTTGATTGACTTTGTAAGTTTGACTCTTATTGTTGAGCCTTGGTCAAGGTTGATTTGACTTTGCTAGGTTAAGATCATTGGATCTAGGGGATTGATGGAATGTACATTCCATCTCCCAAAATGAATGAATGATCTTAACTTGGTAAAAGTCCTCATTTATCCAATTTGAGTTTGATCCATTTCCCCTCCCTCTTCATCTCATTCCCCTTATTTGTGCATTCATGTCACGGACCTATGATATCTCAATATCCTAAGGCTAGTTGATTGCAAAATCAACATAAGTATGGATTAGATTAGGCCACCACTTTTGCATATTCTTTTTGTGTGTGGTATGTTTCATGAGCATAGTTCATCATACTATGTCTCTAACATGCATTAACACCAAAATTCTATTGCCCGACCTCAAATAGTTGTGACTTCTAAATGTACGATTGCTTAACATAACGCTAAATTTTGACACAAAAGGAATAGCATTCTAGTTAGTGAGATTGTAAGTCTCCCCTCTTTCATGGTATTGTGTGTAAACTTGGCCTTTTTTCCTTCCTTTGGAAGATATCTTGGTTCAAGGATCCATGCCTGTGATAAGTGGGTTGAGTGTTCTCCAAAGAATGACTTAAAACAAAAGCAAAGCAAAAGAAATACTAATTCCTAACTCGTTAACAACTAACATTTAATTTCAAGTCATTTACTTTTAATGCACTTTAATTTTAAGCCTTATTCATTTGCCATTATTCATAACATTCTAATTGTTTATGTTAATGTCATTTTCACTTTGTCCAATTGGACCATATTTTGTGATATATTTTGTTTGTGTATATTGTGTTTGTTTGTGTGGTATTTGACCATTAATGTACATAATAAGAAAAAAACCTTAAAAAATATCTTGTGTGGATTGTTGGTTTGATCTGAGTCAACACTCCTTATGCAAAGGACTTGGCCAATGCCAACTTTCATGTAACCAAGTGCTTTCAATTTGAAACTTCATCTGATACATCATTGAAGATCCATTTGAGCTCATCTGCAACATGGTCATTATGAAGTTGTTATTTTGAACCTATGACTTATGCATTGTGAAATTCATCTGCTACATGGGCAAATATGAAGAATATCATGAAGTGGGTAAGCTTGGATGTGGCTATCTTTATTTGATGCCTTGCTATTCAAGTTGATATTTTGTGCATTGTTTGTTGCTTGATTCTATTTATCCAAGGGAATTTAGGTTTCTATATGACATTCTTGTCTATTGATTGCATGCCATTGGTCAGATGTTATCAACTCTCAACTTTTAAATTTGTGTTTAGGATTAGTCTCTTCATCTCTTCCCCACTTCTTTAATTTCAAAATTTCTCTCCCTTTTAAAATAACTTCTTTGCTTGTGCTTGTTTTCTAAACTTAGACCATCTTGCAAACTAGAAACTTTGGCCTTATGCCATTGCATTTTCAAACTTTTCTTAATCAAACTTGTAAATAGACTTAATTATACTTGACTTAAAATTTTCAAAAGCCAAAAAGAACTAACTCATTGAAGCCACTTTAAGCCTTTGTGCCCTTTAAACTTAATTTTTGTTAAAATCAATGTATCCACTTTGAAATTGATAACACAAACTATGAGGTTTTAATCCCTCAATTTTATGTTGGTATGTAGGCACAACTCCGAAGGTCTTGTCAAACACAAAAATATAATTAATGAATTTTGTTCTCATCCCCCCGTTCTATTTGTTTGCACACAAGAAAGGGCTCCCTAGGAGTACCTAGGACACTTTGGACGCTAACACCTTCCCTCCGTGTAACCAACGCCCTTACTTGTAATCTCTGGCATTTTATTAGTTTTGATTTGAAAATTTCTTATTTGTGGGTTTTGTTCATACTTTTCCCTTTTCCCTTGGAAACAATAAAAGCGTGGCGGCGAATCTTGTTTATTTGATGTCTAGCTTATCCATAGCTTGATGATCATGAATTTACCGCTACACCCTTCTCATAAAGCCCAACAACTTACCAGAACGAACACCAAAAGTACACTTATTGGGATTCAAGCGGAGTTTGTACTTCCTCAAACGCTGGAATAGCTTCAACAAATGCTCAACATGTTCCTCTTCATCAACGGATTTATCAATCATATCATCAACATAAACTTCAATCTCTTTATGCATCATATCATGAAAAAGAGTAGTCATTTCTCTTTGGTAAGTTGCACCAACATTCTTTAGACCGAAATGCATCATTCTATAATAAAATGTTCCCCAGGGTGTAATGAATGTGGTCTTATTCGTATCCTCGGGTGCCATCTTGATCTGATTATATCCGGAAAATCTATCCATAAATGAAAAGACTTGGAATTTAGTTTTTTTATCTACCAACATATCAATGTGTGGCAGAGGGAAATCATCTTTCAGACTGGCTTTATTCAAATCTCTATAATCAACACACATGCAGACTTTTCCATCTTTTTTTGGAACATGCACAATATTGGTCACCCACTGTGGATACTCGGCAGTAACAAGGAAACCGGCATCAATCTGCTTTTGCACTTCTTCTTTGATCTTCACTGCTATATCAGGATGAGTTCTCCTCAACTTCTGCTAGACTGGTGGGCATTCTGGTTTCAGCGGAAATCTATGCTCCACAATCTCAGCATCCAAACCAGGCATGTCTTGATAGGACCAAGCAAACACATTTGAGTACTCTAGGAGAAGATCAATTAACCCCTTCTTCACTTCAGGACACGTTCGAGACCCAATCTTGACTTCCTTCACATCATCCTTACAACCCAAGTTGACTAACTTAATCTGCTCTTCGAATGGCTGAATGGCTTTTTCCTCATGCTCAAAAAGACGAGACAATTCATCAGATACTTCTTCATCACTTCCTTCCTTGGCCTCAAACACATGTGTAGCGGGAAATTCATGATCATCCAGCTATTGACAAGATAGAGATCAAATAACAAGAGTCGCCACCGCGCTTTTATTGTTCCAAGGGAAAAGGGAAAAGTACGAACAAAACCCAAAAGTAAGAAGTTTTCAAATCAAAACTAATAAAAAGTCAAAGATCACGGCTAAGGGGGTTGGTTACACAGAGGGAAGGTGTTAGCACCCAAAGTGTCCTAGGTACTCCTAGGGAGCCCTTTTGTGTGCATATGTATTTTGTACAAAGTGATGTTTACAAATAAATAGAATGGGGGGATGAGAAAATAATTCATTAATTATATATTTGTGTTTGACAAGGCCTTCGGTCTTGTGCCTACGTTCCAACATAAGAATGAGGGATCAAAACCTCGTAGTTCGTGATACAAATTTCAAAGTGGATGCATTGCTTTTAATAAAAATAAAGTTTGAAAGGCACAAAGGCCTAAAGATGATTTGAATGTGTTATTTTTTTTTGGCTTTTTGAAAGTTTAAATCAAGTATAGTTAAGTTTATTTACAAGTTTGATTTAAGAAAAGAAGTTTGAAAATGTAATGGCATAAGGCCAAAGTTTCAATCTTTTTGCAAAAGTGGTCAAAGTTTAGAAAAGAAGTAGTTCACACAAAGAAGATTTTTAAAATGGAGGGAGAGATTTTTGAAATTAATGAAATGGGGGAGAAGATGAAGAGACTATCCTATGTACAGAATTAAAAGTTTAGAGTTGAAAAGATCTGACCAAATGGGTAGCAATCCAATAGAAAAGAAATGTCAATAGAAACCTAGAATTCCCTTGGACTTTTTAGAATCAAGCAACACACAAATGCACAATTATATTATCTTGAAGAGCATGCATCAAATAAAGATGGCCACATCCAAGCTTATCCATTCCATGATCTTCTCCAAAATAGCCCATGTAACAGATGAATTCCATAAGTCACAGGTTCAAAATAACAACTTCACAATGATCATGTTGCAGATGAACTCAGAGAGGTCTTCAAAGATGTATCAGATGAATTTCAAAATTGTAAGCACTTGGTTTCTCAGTAAGTTGGCATTGGCCAAGTCCTTTAGCATCGGAAGATCGCCTAGATTCTAAGTCCATTTGTCGAAGATCAAGCCAACAGTCCACTCAAAAGTTTTTTAGGGTTTTTCGTTGTTATTATGTACATTAATGGTCAAAGACCACACAAACAAGAAAAGTATACACAAACAAAATATATCACACAATATGGTCCAAGTGGACAAAGAGAAAATTGCATTAACATAAACAATTAGAATGATATGAACAATGGCAAATGAAATAAAGTGCTAAAAGTAAATTGCAATAAAGTAAAAGCTTGAAATTAAAAGTTAGTAGTTAATTGATTAGGAGTTAGTTTTGTTTTTCTTTTCCTTTTTACTTCAAGACATTCTTTGGAGAACACTCAACCCACTTATCACAAGCATGAATCCTTGAACCAAAACATCTTCCAAAGGAAGGAAAGAAGGCCAAGTTTCCACATAATACCATGAAAGAGGGGAGACTTACAATCTCACTAACTAGAATGCTTATGCCTTTTATGTCACAAATTTAGCGCTATGTTAAGCAATCGTAATTGGACTTATGTAGAAGTCACACCTATTTGAGGTCGGACAATAGACTTTTGGTGTTAATGCATGTTAGAGACATAATATAATGGACTATGCTCATGAAACATACCACAGACAAAAAGAATATGCAAAAGGTGTGGCCTAATCTCATCCATACTCATGTCAATTTTTTAATCAACTAGCATTAGGACTTTGAGATGTCATAGGCCAAATGGAATGAATGAATGAAGAAAGGGAATAAGATGAAATGGAAGGGGAATGGATCAAAACACAAATTGATCAAAGGAGGACTTTTACCAAATTAATATCATCCATTCATTTTGGGAGATGGAATGTACATTCCATCAATCCCCTAAATCCAATGATATTAATTTGACAAAGTCAAATCAACCTTGACCAAGGCCCAACAACAAGAGTTAAACATAAACAAGTCATCACAATTGGTTAACAAATTTATTTGACATTTATTCAAATTAAAAAAAAAACTAAAATAGTGCATTTAAATTAAATATGGTTTGTCAAATTCCTAAAATCTATTCAAAACACCAAAGAAATGACCATGAGATTTATCATAGGTCAAACAAGGTCAAAGGACCTTGGAGAAAAAATTTCATAATTTTTGGATATTTAAAAATATTTTTAAACAAACAAAAACAAATGCAAAATCAATTAATTCATGAAAAATATTAATAATGATCCAAAAAATAATTTTAATTCAGAATATGAAAGAGAAAAATATTTGAAATTTTTTGATGAAAGTCCCATATTTTTTAGATCAATATTGAATATAATATGATTAAGTGAAAATAATGCAATTAAAATGAAAATTAAAATATCAGAAAAAACGTGGACCACTTGATCTCCCTCATTAATTGAGGTGGCATATCAAGTGGCTAGAAATGCGCGTTCTACCATGGTCATTAGTCAGCGCGCAACAGGCATGGTATTTAAAAGGGACGCACGAGATTAAAACAAAACAAACGGATCATGTGGTTGTGAGACATGCCAGCGCATGGCCGGAGCTATAGCTCCGGTCTTCTTCTCCAGTGGACCTCATCGGACTGGTCCACCATCAACCATCACCAAAATCAAAAACAAGGACATGATTTTAAAGTAAAAATGGCACTGAGCTCGATTCTAACCTCAATTCACTCTAACTCCAAGTATATTGAGAGATACATGAAGTTGAAATTTGAGGTACATGAATTGAGTTGCTTCAATTTGGCCTCAAAGTAACTCAATCTTCTTGCCTACATTGGTAGGACTTCAGACAACCAAAGAATCAATAGAATTGAGCAAGAATTTGAGCAAATCGAAGAGTTCAAAATATCTGGAAAATACCTTCAATTGAGGTCTGGGTTCAACTGATATTGATCTTGCTTGTGCTTGATCTCACTCCACTTGCTTGTAGAAGAAGGATTGGAAGCTTACAAGGTTGTGGATTCCTAGAGATTTGAATTTCAAAACAGTGGAAATTCAACCTCAAATTCAAAAGAATTTCTTAGGCTTATCCTTTGCAAAGTGAGGGTTTGAGATGGGGGATCAAAGCTGGCGCGAATGTGTGTGAAATTCTAAGCAATTGAGGCTCTATTTATAGCTGAAATCATTGATATTTGCACACTTGAAATCACTTTCCAAATTTGGTCATGGATGATGCATGGGTGCATGGGCGCGCATAGGCCCATAAAATCATTGCCATAAGTCCACAAATGAATGTTGGATAGTCTGAATTCAGCTTGGGTTGCAAGGCAAGTGTGCATTTGGATTTGAAGTTTGATCCTTGCCAAGTGATGTCACCATGTTCATGACATGCGCAGCCTATGCATTCTTTATCCGAAATGAATGAATTTGAGCTCTTTGGAAAGGTGATATCAAGAGGAAAAACGTTCATGTTCAACACTTTTTTATTTTGAGCTTGGAACTTGAAGAATTTTGAGGTGGAAGTTTGGAAATCTTTGACATATCAAAAAATTTCTAAGTGTCAAGCCATATGTCTCAATATTCCACCTTGCTTAACTTTTTATTTGAGCTTCAAATAAGAAACGTGTCTTCATCAAAGTTGTAATTCTCTCAAAGACCTTCAAAATGGTCACCAATTTCATGTCATTTGGATTTGAAATGATAGAGTTATGCATTTTTGAAGTTTGGAAAAATCACTTGGTCAATGGTATAGGTCAAAAGTGACCTATAATGTAACCTCATATCACATGCTCAAAAAAGTTGAATTATCTATCACTCCAAACATCAATGTTGAAGTAGAAACATTGACTTTAATTGTGGAACTGTGAAATCTTTCATCTCATAAAAATTGAGCAAGTTATGGCCTTGGGAAGTTGACTTTCAAATTAGGGTTTAGACAAAATGACCTATAATGTTTCAACATAGAAAATGATTTTCCAAGAAAAAATAGCTCTAGGTCTCAACATGAAAGTTGTTTGGAATGTTACTTAGAGTAAGTTTTCTCTTGGTATCCTTTTCATATGGTGAAAATTATAGGAGATAGGGTCTAGGGAGACCCAGTTTTGATCAGATGAATCCATCTGGCCAACCACCAATAACCAACTTGCTAACTTCCAATTCTCTTGACTTTATCAGCTCATGGTAAATCATATATGCATAAGTTGATGAATTTTAAAGTGTCCCTTGAGAATTTTGATCAATTGGTGATATAGCTTGTTGGAGAAGTTACTCAAGATTCCTAGTGAAACTAGGGTTTCCAAGGTAAATCACCCTCAAACTCTTGAAGAAAACTTGATCAATATAACATGTAGAGAACATTGGGACTCATATACGATTTTAATAACCATTCTTGAATCAATTCTTGGTTGTACTCTTTGTTCATGAGGGTCTCAAACCCTAGATGTGAACTTGATGAATCAATGGAATCATGCTCTTCCTACAAAAGAGTTGGATAAATGCAAAGACATATTTTTGGTATTTTGGTCAGTGAAATAATAAAATACAAGTATAATACAATCACAAGAGTAATTGGTGATCTCTCCCAAATCAAACACAATGAAGGAGGGGTAAGGAGGATGCCAAGGTATGATCCCAATGATAATGCTTATGATGAAATTACACGAGGGATCTTAAGGTCAAAATTGGGGTCTTACAGCTGCCCCTATTTACGGACATTCTAACTGAGGAGGTGAAGGTTAAAATCTTCGGCTCGACTCAGTAGAATGGGCTTAAATAACAACATAGAGAAACAAATTTTGGTCCCTAAGAGACCTCGTGATACATATGACATGAATGCAAAAGTTAATGCTCTGTGGAGAAATATTGCCACAAAGGAAAAGAAATCAGAGAGACCAAAAATCCGCAGGAGCACAATGCATTTCGTAAGGAAAACTCACTGGGGAGACAGAGACTCTGGAGAAAAAGGAGTTATACGTAGGCCAAGCTACGACTTAACACTACTAGGGGACTAGAGGAATTCCACACAAATATGGAAAAGACTCAGCCGGGGAAACAACAACATCTGTAGGGGATACGAGTAAGTCAGGATAAAACTGAAGTACTCGAATCATGCAGGAAAAGCGATTTCAATAAGGAAATGCGCACTCAACTCAACTAGGGAAGCAATAAACTTCAACACAGGAGGAGCATAAATCTATTATCCACTACCTGTTACTGGGTAAAGAGATTATAAAGATCTGACAGAGAGAACACCTGTCATCGGTTAGGATGAACATATCAAGGATGACTCATTGAGGACCACCAGGAGGGAGTATTCATTACCGGTTACTGGGTAAGAATAGACTTTCTGGGGAAAATGCAGAAAAGATAGGATTTATAACTACCAATTATTGGGCAAAAGACCAAGGGTGAGAGTATTCGTCATCGGTTAGGATGAATATATAAAGGATAAACTCAACAGGGAAGAAAATACGTCACCGATTAATATGAACATATCAAGGATAGACTTGCCTGGAAACGCCAAGGAGGATACCCGTCATCGGTTAGGATGAACATATCAAGGATATACCAACTGAACAAAAAGGGTAGGAATTACATCTATCAAAAGCTGGATAGAAAACCGTCAGAGAGAAAATCCATCACCGGTTAGGATGAACATATCAAGGATAGACTCTGCGAGGGGACAAAGTAGGATTTACAACTACTAGTTACTGGATAGAAGACCAATCAAAGAGAAAATCCGTCACCGGTTAAGATGAACATATCAAGGATAGACTCTGAAAAGGGAATAAAGTGGGATTTACAACTACCGGTTACTGGGTAGAAAACCAACCAAAGAGAAGACCTGTCATCGGTTAGGATGAACATATCAAGGATCGACTCTGATGAGGAGCAAAAGTATGGATTATATATATCGGTTACTGTATAGAATACCATAGAAGAGAAAATTTGTCATCTATTAGGATGAACATATCAAGGATAGACTCTCTGAGGAACAAAATAGGGATTACAACTACCTTTTTACTGGTTAAAATACCAAAAATGAGAATATTCGTCACTGGTTAAAGTGAACATATCAAGGATAGACTCAGGCAAGGGAAAGAAAGATATCTGTCACCGGTTAGGATGAACATATCAAGGATATACTTCCTGGGGAATAGATCCACTAGGGACTCTACTGAAGGGAAAAATAATGGTACTTTTTCCGGGTATTGGGCAAGAAGTAACAAACTGCAAACTCGGAAGAATATTACCAGTTACTTGGTAATAGACTCTTAGGGGACCAAAGCATCTATCTAGGTAAGAGCTAGAAAGAAACAATCAATCAAGACTCAACCCAATGGGGACATAACTCAAGGGGAGTAATTCCATCCAGCTAATCTACTGGAGAGGAAACTGAAATAACAACCATCCACGAGGAAATAAACTCAGTGGGGAAAAGGAGAAAGGTTAAAGTCTTTCTGCTTAAGGGGATGACACTCTATAATTGAAGGAGGACAGACACCAGATTTGGTATGGGGATAAAATACCACCATAACAGAGAATAAGAATCTCAAACAAATCAAATATGAAGATACAGGATATGCAAATTATGAACTTATATGAATGTATATGTATATGTATATATGATGATTATGCTGACAAAATGATCACAAAGGATACAAAGGTGTCGCAAAGAATTTGAAATACCGGTACAATCCTCGGTCAATCCAAAAAATATGGAGAAAACTTCTGGAGAACAGAGAGATCAACATCCCAAAGGTTCAAACCTAACTGGGGAAGGAGGAGATTTGCTGAGGCCAGAACATCTAATCTATGGGGAATTTTAGGTCAACACCATAAAAATGGGAGAAAACCCTACAGAGAATAATCATAACAAAGCTGCTCAGAAACCAGGAGGAAACTCTGACTGGGAGCAAATTGAATAGCGATTGGTGGGGATACCAAAGCGATCCACCGGGGAAGATCAACCATCTCTGAAGATCAACCTTGTTGAGGAAATACAAACTTCGCTGGAGAAGGCAGAAACTATGTCGGGGAAAACAACATGCCACAGGGTATCTGAATCAACCAAATCAGCTAGGGACAAAGAAATTTCACTGAGGATCAAACACTCCACCGAGGAACTGAATCAAAACTAATGTCTAGGGATACCCGAAGGTTAACTACTTGGGGAACCTCTGATGTTTCACACTCTAGGACATGTTATTCATTGAAATGCTGTTGATATTCCCTTTACTTGCTTTGGAAAAATTCTTGCTTTTATATATTTAAATAACTTGATTTTGATTAAAATTTTAATTTCAAAATAATCATAATAAAATTCAAAACAATTGGCTGAAGTAAATAAGAGTAGAAACAATTTGGATAAAAGGCTCAACTTTATTTAATAGAATGGTAGTCTGTAAATGACAAGACTCCATAGATTTTACAAAGTTGAAAATGGTAATTTACATGGAAAGGGGTACATTGAATACAAATGATCCTTAATCCCTCTACCAACTCTTGATATCCATTGTGCTCTTGACCGCTGCCGGGGTGATGAACTGATGTCAACTCTTATGTTCAAACAAGCCTTCAAAACACTGAACATCAGCAGAATGCAGTTACTTGCCATAATCCCTAATTTTTGCATAAGTTTCCCCAAGGTGGGGTACTCAACTTATCGGGAAATTCTTTCTATTTTATGTCTCTAATTTTTGCCTGGATCGCCCTTTCAGGTTTTCAATCCACCGAGACGCTCATTTTTTCCTAAGCCGCCCTTTCGGGTTTTCAACTTAGCGAGTTGTTCTTTTCTTTTTTAGGCAAAGTATTTCTTGAATGCATCTGCATTCACAGGACGAGTGAACTCTTCACCATCCATTGTTGTAAGAATCAATGCACCTCTTGAAAAGGCTCTCTTAACAACATATGGGCCTTCATAATTAGGAGTCCATTTTCCTCTAGAATCTGGCTTGAAAGTCAAAATCTTCTTAAGCACAAGGTCACCTTCTCTGAACACTCGAGGCTTGACCTTCTTATCAAAAGCTTTCTTCATCCTCTGCTGATATAACTGACCATGACACATGGCAGTCAATCTTTTCTCTTCAATTAAATTCAACTGGTTAAACCTGGTTTGACACCATTCAGCTTTAGTCAACTTGGCTTCCATGAGCACACGCAATGAAGGAATCTCAACCTCCACAGGGAGTACTGCTTCCATACCATACACAAGAGAGAAAGGGGTTGCCCATGTTGAAGTGCAGACGGATGTACGATACCCATGCAAAGCAAAAGGGAGCATCTCATGCCAATCCTTATATGTGACAAACATCTTCTGGATAATCTTCTTAATGTTCTTGTTCGCAGCCTCAACAACCCCATTCATCTTAGGTTTGTAGGGAAAAGAATTATGGTGTGCAATCTTGAAGTCTTTGCAAAGAGCTTCCACCATATTGTTATTCAAGTTTGATCCATTATCAGTAATGATTTTACTTGGCATACCATAAGAGCATATAATCTGATTCTTGATAAACCTTATGACAACTTGCTTGGTTACATTTGCATACGATGTCGCTTCAACCCATTTTGTGAAGTATTCAATTTCCACCAAAATGAAATGATGTCCATTCGAAGCTTTGGGCTCAATCATCCAAATCATATCAATTCTCCACATGGAAAAGGGACATGGGGAAGAGATAACATTCAAAAGTGTCGGAGGAATATGGATCTTATCAGCATAAATTTGACACTTGTGGAACTTCTTCACAACTTTGCAACAGTCAGATTCCATTGTTAGCCAATAGTAACCTGCTCGCAACATCTTCTTCACCATTGCATGTCCATTGGAATGAGTACCAAAGGAACCTTCATGCACTTCAATCATCAATAAGTCTGCTTCGTGTCTATCCATGCATCTGAGCAAAACCATGTCGAAGTTTCTCTTGTATAGTATATCACCATTCAAGTAGAAATTATCGACTAATCTTCTGAAAGTCTTCTTATCTTTCAAAGATGCCCCAGGCAGGTAAATCTGACTTTGGAGGAAACATTTGATTTCGTAATACCATGGCTTTTCGTCTTTGATCTCTTCAACAACAAACACATAAGCTGGCCTATCAAGACGCATCACAGATAAATTGGCAACTTCATTCCAATACTTCACTACAATCATTGATGCCAACGTTGCAAGAGCATCTTCCATCCGGTTCTCATCTTGAGGGATATGATAAAACTCAACCTTTGTAAAGAAAGTTGAAATCCTCCTCGCATAATCTATATATGGTACCAAACCGGGTTGATTTGCCCCCCATTCTCCTTTGATTTGATTCACAACCAAAGCGGAATCACCAAAGACGTCCAAATACTTGATTCTGAGATTCATGGCCTCTTCAAGCCCCATAATGCAAGCTTCATATTCTGCCATGTTGTTTGTACACTTGAAAGTCAATCTAGCTGTAAATGGAAGACGCGTGCCTTGAGGAGTAGTAATCACTGCCCCAATGCCATTTCCATATTGATTAACAACTCCATCAAATACCATGCCCCAACGGGAACCAGGTTCTGGCCCTTCTTCAAGCAATGGTCCATCACAATCCTTCATTTTCAAGTACAAAATCTCTTCATCAAGAAAATCATATTGTACTGACTGGTAATCTTCAATTGGTGGGTGAGCCAAATGGTCAGCCAAGATACTACCTTTGATCGCTTTCTGAGATCGGTATTCGATATCATACTCTGATAACAACATCTTCCAAAGAACAATTCTCCCAATTAAAGTAGGCTTTTAAAATATATACTTGTTTGGATCCATTTTGGATATCATCCAAGTGGTATGATTTAACATATACTGACGCAGACGCTTAGCAGCCCAAGCCAATGCACAACAAGTTTTCTCAAGCATAGAATACCGAGTCTCACAATCGGTGAACTTCTTACTGAGGTAGTAGATTGCAAATTCTTTCTTCCCAGTTTCATCTTGCTGACCAAGAACACAACCCATACTATCTTCTAGCACAGTCAAATACATGATCAACGGTCATCCTTCAACAGGTGGAGACAAAATAGGAGGTTCAAGCAAATATTCTTTGATACTGTCAAAAGCTTTCTGGCAGTCTTCGGTCCAATCACAAGACTGGTCTTTCCGAAGAAGCTTGAATATAGGCGCACATGTGGCAGTCATGTGGAAAATGAATCTGGAAATACAATTCAAGCGGCCGAGAAAACCTCTGACTTGCTTCTCAGTTTTGGGCGCAGGCATCTCTTGTATTGCTTTGACCTTGGCAGGATCAACTTCAATACCCTTCTCGCTGACAATAAAGCCTAATAACTTACCAAAACGAACACCAAAAGTACACTTATTGGGATTCAAGCGGATTTTATACTTCCTCAAACGCTGGAATAGCTTCAACAAATGCTTAACATGTTCCTCTTCATCAATTGATTTAGCAATCATGTCATCGACATATACTTCAATCTCTTTATGCATCATATCATGAAAAAGAGTAGGCATTGCTCTCTGGTAAGTTGCACCAGCATTCTTTAGACCGAAAGGCATCTCCCTGTAATAGAATGTTCCCCATGGTGTAATGAATATGGTCTTCTCAATATCTTCGGGTTCCATCTTGATCTGATTATACCCAGAAAATTCATCCATAAACAAAAAGACTTTGAATTTAGCAGTATTGTCTACCAACATATCAATGTGTGGCAGAGGGAAATCATCTTTTGGACTGACTTTATTCAAATCTCTATAATCAACACACATGCGGGCTTTTCCATCTTTCTTCGGCACAGGCACAATATTGGCTACCCTTGGCGAATACTAAGCAGTTACAAGGAAACCAACATCAATTTTCTTCTGCACTTCCTCTTTAATCTTCACAACCATATCAGGATGCGTTCTTCTCAACTTCTGCTTGACTGGCGGGCATTCTGGCTTCAACGTTAATCTATGCTCCACAATCTCAGAATCCAACCCAGGCATGTCTTGATAGAACCAAGCAAACACATCTGAATATTCTCGAAGAAGATCAATCAACCCCTTCTTAGCATCTGGACACAGTCGAGACCCAATCTTGACTTCCTTCACATCATCTTCGGAACCCAAGTTGACTAGCTCAATTTGCTCTTCAAACGACTGAATAATCTTTTCATCTTGCTCAAGAAGACGAGACAACTTATCACTCACTTCTATATCACTTTCCTCCTCGGCCTCAAACACAGGGAATTCAAAATTTCGAGAAGGAGAAGGATCATTGTATTCAATGGGGTTAGGAACCAACCTGCATAATGATTTGATATTTTAATTTTAGAGAATTGAATTTGTGACCAAATATTATGTAGATGGACAATTATATTGTTTATTTTTGTTTTTTGTGATTACCATTTTCAGAATAAAGCAAAAAGTAAAGAATAAACATCAAAGATGTGGATGAATATAATTAATTTTATTGATGATCAATTTAAAATTCCCAAATAATGTTCACTTCTCCCTTAGGAATAGGAGAAGGATTTTAAAATATAAAAGCAAATACTTAGATCGATGCAAAATAACAGGAATATCAACAGCAGTCCAATTGTTGCGTGTCTTTCCATGCGTTACAAATTTGATGCAGTTTTCCTCTTCGCTATCCTCTAGCACAACAGCTAAGTGTTGTTCATTGCGGTGAATGAACCCTCCGCTACGGAAGCTAAGTTGCATATCTTCAGATCTAGAAGTTGATGAGCCTTTATGGAACCCCAAACCGGTTCTGCCTTTGTTGTCGGAGACCTTACCATACGCACTCACTGATCTACAACACCTTCTTCAACAATTTTCTGAGCATCTTTCAACGAGGACATAGGTGCCCCAACTCTCTTCTCAGCAGTAATAGGTAAGGCTTGGAACGGATTTCCAACCTCATCATCAGCTTCCATATACGAGAAAGATGACAGATGGCTAACCAACATCGCCTTCTCTCCTCCAACAATCACAAGCTTGCCATTCTTAACAAATTTCAATTTCTGATGTAGAGTTGAGGTAACAGCCCCTGCCTCATGAATCCATGGCCTTCCCAATAAACAGCTGTAGGCCGGGTGGATATCCATTACTTGAAAAGTAATCTGAAAATCACTCGGCCCTATCTTAACCGGAAGGTCCACTTCACCAATTATTGTCTTGTGCGAACCATCAAAGGATTTGATGATTACACCGTTATACCTCATACGCGCTCCTTGGTAAGATAGCTTTGACAAAGTTGACTTCGGAAGCACATTCAGTGACGACCCGATGTCAACAAGCACATTTGACAAACGATCTTCCTTATAGTTCATTGAAATATGCAAAGCCAGATTATGATTTCTTCCCTCCTAAGGGAGTTCTTCATCGCAGAAACTAAAATTATTGCATGAAGTGATGTTAGCCACGATGTGATCAAACTAATCCATAGTAACATCATGCTCTACATATGCTTGTTCAAGAACTCTCTGTATTGCTTCTCTGTGCGCTTCAGAATTCATCAGCAGAGACAACACTGATATTTTTGAGGGAGTCTGGAGCAGCTGCTCAACCATATTAAACTCGCTCCTTTTTATCAATCGGAGTACCTCATCATCATCATTGGCTTTCAAGTTGCTAGATTCACCAGACTTATCTTTTGAACAACCAATCGGATCTACATTAGGCACCTCCGCCTTCTTACCAACAATTGTTTCCTCTTTGTTTCCTGGGACCACCGGCCCAAACACTCTACCACTGCGGGTCACCTTTGTCACATCAACAATGCTCACTACTGAACTAGTCGTAGGTAACGGGACCTCTTGACCATTATTTACCATTGTAGCATTGTACTGGTACGATACATCCTTATCAGATGAATACAGGACTGGGCCCGCTAACCGTATTACCAACGGCGATACTGATCTTTGACTGTTGGTGTTACTAGAGTCATACTGAATCACTAACTTACTTCTCAGGCTGCTTGAAAACAGGCACTATGACATTGACGTCGTCATCTACATGACGATATTGGACAATTTGAATCATGCCTTCATCCATCAGACGTTGGATGTCCCTTTTCACTACATCACACCCTCTTGGATTCATACTACAAACAACACAACCATCATGGTCATGTTCACAATCACTCACCATACAGATATCCTTATGCATCTGCACCAAGGATCTTCGGATAAACCGGACGTCAGAAACTTTGAATTCTCCAGGACAACCGTCCACCATATTCACTGAAGAGTTCCTATGAGCTGGCAAAGGGTTCGCTTTCACATTTGGTGCGTGGTCCTCAAAGGACATCATACCACTCTTCATAAGCTTTTGAACTTCATACTTCAATGGATAGCAGTTTTCAATATCATGTCCGGGTGCTCCTTGATGAAAAGCACAACGGAGCTCAGGTTTATACCACTAGAGAAATGGTTCTGGGATCTGCGGTGGGTTCCTCGGTTGAATCAAGTTCTTGAGAACTAGCGAGGGATACAACTCTGCATATGACATAAGAATCGGGTTGAAAGAGACCTTCTTCTTCTCAAAGTTCTGTTGATGATGATTGTTGTTGGTATTGTTGTTGTTGTAGGTGTTTGTTCTTTGTTGTGGTTGTTGTTGTTGTTGACGTTGATGTTGTTGTTGTTGTTGAATTGGTGTTACTTGTTGATTAGAAAATACCGGAATTACTGATGACACTTGATGATGATGATGTTGACGGGGTGGTGGATTTCTTCTGATCTGAGGCCTCCTCTGCCTCCCATTGATTATTGTGTTGGTCTCACTATCCTTCTTCTTACCAAAGTTGCTACCATATCTCTTACTTGTTGACGCCTCATCTCTTGACAATCGTCCTTCACAGACTCCTCCCTCAAGTCTCATCCCCATATTTACCATTTCGGTAAAATCATTGGGGGAACTAGCGATCATGCGTTCATAATAAAATGAACTCAGGGTTTTCAAGAAGATTTTTGTTATCTCTTTTTCCTCCAAGGGAGGAGTGATCTGGGCAGCCAACTCCCTCCATATTTGCACGTATTCTTTAAATGTCTCTTTGTCCTTCTGAGACATAGACCTCATCTAGTCTCTATCCGGCGCCATGTCCACATTATACTTGTATTGTTTCACAAAAGCCTCTCCCAAGTCATTGAAAGTGCAAATGCTTGCACTATCCAACCCCATAAACCAACGGAGTGCAGCACTAGTTAGACTATCTTGGATATAGTGAATAAGCAATTGATCATTGTCGGTCTGAGTAGACATCTTGCGAAAATACATCACAAGATGACTGAGCGGACAAGAGTTCCCCTTATACTTTTCAAAGTCAGGCACTTTGAACTTCACCAGGATTTTGACATTGGGAACCAAACACAACTCGGCAACACTTTTCCCAAACAGATCTTTACCTCTCAGCGTTTTCAATTCCTTGCGCAGCTAAAGAAACTGATCTTTCATTTTATCCATCTTATCATAAACATCCGGACCCTCAGACGACTCAAAATGATAGATGGTATCCTCTATGCGAGGCAAAGTGTGCACAACGGGAGGGGGCACGAACAAGACCGGGCTTGATGCCGGCATGGAAGCAAATGTAGGCGCAAAGCCTTCAGGCACAAAGTTGGGCAGCATTCCCCACGAGAATCCGGCAGGCATATTTGGCGCGATGTGGGCGGTAGCAGCAGGCATGGTAGAGGTAACCATTTCTGAAGTAACAGTCCTTGTAACACCCTTCTAAAAATACCCCAAATATTTAATTAAAACCATAAAATATAATCAGAGTAGATATGCAATTAAGGGTGTCACACTTGACACTTCACACCATTCACCAAAATATCCTGTCATGCTCATTTATTTAATCAAAATAAAACATTTGCATAATTCGCAGCGGATAAAATCTAACAACAATGCAAAACATGTAACACATTACATGTAAACTTGTTCAACAATCAACAATGAAAAACAAGTAAAACATCCCGTCCCGATGTTACATCTACCAGAGCATGACCCACTAAGGAACTACACTAGACTCCAAGGACTAGCTTCTACTCAATCACTGCTCATTACCTGAAACATAGTTGTAAGGGTGAGTTCCTCAATCGATATAATAAGCATTATAAAATATCATGTAATGCTAAGTAACTTAACGCATTCATCACCCAAATCAGATTACACATTCAGCAATGGTAACATCAACTCAAAATCATATTCAACACAAACACAAAACACACGTATAATATTGGAATACATCCATTCATATTATACGCCATACATACATTATGAAATGAGACTCCATGCATGCGGTACCGACTATTCGTGAACATATAGTTCAACCTCACCGATCAAATCCAGATACGGCTACCAAGCTCACTAGTCCCACTCATTTGAGACCTAGTGACTCACTCACTAATTCCTCACCATGGGAATTAGCTACCACCCCAAGGGCTATGATATGCACGTTAATCACCTAGCATGCAAACATCAACAACAATCCACAATACTCACTCACTAATTCCTCACCATGGGAATTAGCTACCACCATAAAGGCCATAATATACATGCTAAATCACCTAGCATGCAAACATCAACAAAATTCAAAATAGACATATGCTCACACTCTAAGCCCTAAACAGTCCATTCATAATCGCATACATAACAGATACATTCACAGTATTATGCATACTATCATACGTCATCAGCATGTTTATCACAGAATCATCGCATATCATGTTAAATAATAAATCACCGTATTAGCACACTCTACTAATACCTACACTGCTCAAACAACGGGAAATGATCCCTACTATATCATACATCAGCTAATTTACATCACCCAGCTGCAATCACCAAAACTGCACAACAACAGCTCAGAAAAATCACAATTCTGCCCATACGCGTATTGCCTAGTCCCATACGCGTATGGCCCATTTCTCAGCCAATCCCATACGCGTATCACCTGTCTCATACGCGTATGCTACGCGTACCACTTCCCCATACGCGTACCAACAGAGACCCAACCACGTTCAAAACATCATCTTCCTCATCCATACGCGTATTGCCTAGTGCCATACGCGTACCAGACCATCTCATACGCGTATTGCCTAGTGCCATACGCGTATGACCAGAAACCAGAATTCCAGATCTGCTATGGTTTTCTCTGCTACGAGATTCTCGGATCCAACCTTCCACATTCCAATCTTTACACAACATTCGTTCATATTGTCTAACACAGATCATACACATTCGATCTCACAATTTCTAACCTTATTACCTCTAATTCCTACGAATTTCCTCAATCATACTCATATCTCATTCATCCAAAATTTCACAATTTCAACATTCATCATCTAATTAGAGTCAAATCAATGGTTTATCACTACCCATTACATGTTAACCCATAATACCCATTAAACGACGATAAACCCCCCTTACCTGAGTTAATCCGGCAATCCTTTAGCTTCGAGCTCTTCCTCTCTTCAACCCTTGTTCTCTGGCTCTTTGCCCTTTTTCCACTTTAGAGTCGTTTTTCTGTTTTCACGTGAAAACCTCTTTTTGCCAAATGGGACTCTTTTTACTGATTCCAACATTATATTCCAATAATAATAATCCAATTATTTAATTAAATTAATAAATATATTATTAACTTATTTTAAATAATTATCTTATTTTTATCGGGGTGTTACAGTCCTCGCGGGAGGAGTTGCAGGTGTTGGAGAAGCTTGATTATGAGCAGCAAGAACTGACTCCATCATGGCAGTCAGGCGGGCGAACTCGTCCTTCAGCTCTCTGTTCTCTTGCTTCAAATGTTCCATGATTTTCTGATGATTGGCTCGAGTGTTGTACCGGTGAGTCAGCTTGGTGAAAACCTGTTTATGCAAATGATGCATGAAATGCAATGCTTGATTATTTTTATTTTTCAAGGAACTTACTGTATCATTTGCATATATATATATATATATATATATATATATATATATATATATATATATATATATATATATATCAACAATTGCAATCATCTTTATATAACAAAAAATCTCTTTTTTCTTTATATAATTGGAAGGATTACACTGAGTACAATTTCAGAAACCAAATGAAAAATACAAGAGAAAAGGAGACTATTCATCCTAAGGATCTCTAACAATAATGTCAGAAGATCTGGCTGGTGGCGCGTACTTCCTTCGAACCCGACGGATATCGGTCTTAAAAGAAGCCTTCATCTGAGTCTTCTCGAGGACAAGTTGATCAACAATCTTCTTCCAAGCAACGGAGGGCTGAGGCATGCTAGAAGATGAAGCCTCTAGCTCTCTCTGTCTTTTCGTCACTCGGTCTTCAAGTAGCTCAATAAGTGCGTCTTTGTCCTTAGACTCCAATTGCAACTCTTCATGCTTCTTGCTCAAAGCACGGAAACGCTCTTCCCACATATCCTTCTCTTGCTTCATCTTGGCGAGCGCGTCTTCCAACTCCTCTACATCTTGGTTAGGGAGAGTTAATGGCTCAACCACAACCATAAATATAGGTTTTTCGCAAGGATAAGGCATCTTCAACTCCATAGCTCTCTTCTTTACCCAAAGAGTGTAAGCTTCCAAAGCTACACAATTGCACGGACCAAGCTCGGATCTTCCCTTCCTATGCACATTATGCCAAGCATGCACAATCTTCTACTTCAAATGTTGGGGATCTTTACCCTCTTGATAGAAAAGACCTTCTAACAAAGTGTTATTAGGTTTGTCTCTCAAGGGGAACCCAAGTTGACGACGAGCCAAAGCAGGGTTATAATTAATTCCCCCTTGTGTACCAATGAGAGGCACATTAGAGAATTCACCACAACTATCAATAATCTCCAAACTACTTAAGGACAGATCATACCAAACTATATCATCATTAGTGAGAGACATAAGTCTCTGAGACCACCGTAGACATTGTTTGTTCTCCACAAAAGCAGGTGTCTGAGGCAACTGCGAAATAAACCACTTGTACAGAAGACGAATGCAACAGACAATCGTTCCACCACCTTTAGAATTCCTTAGATGCAAAGAGAAGTACATATCACCCAACAAAGTAGGCACAGGATTCCCAATCAAGAAAAGTCTAATGGCGTTAACATCAACAAAACTGTCAATGTTAGGGAACAAAGTTAATCCATAGATGAGAAACACAAAGATCGCTTCAAAAGCATCTGCACTACCGGCTTGAGCAAAAGTAGTAGCTTCCTTGATGAGGAAATCATATGGCAACCCAAATAACCCTCCTTTCTTCACCCAATGAGCCTCTATCTCAGACTTCTTCAAGTGAAGAGCTTCAGCAATAAGATTAGATCGGGGAATCTCCTCCAACCTACTCAAAGGTACTCTACTAGAAATAGATATACCCAAAAGATGAGAATACTCCTCCAAGGTAGGCACAAGCTGAAAATCTGGGAAAGTGAAACAATGGTAGAGAGGATCAGAGAACTGCACTAGCACACTCAAAAGTCCTTCAACCACATCAGCAGACAAGATATACAAAAGCTTCCCATAACACTTTTTGAAGTCCAAGGGATCTAATACAAAAGATGCTAGCTTCCTTAACTCTTTCAAGTCGGGATTCCTGAAAATGTACTTCTTAGTGTTCCTTCGTCCACAATCCATGGTCTGAAAATATTTTCAAATGATACCTTAGTTCCTTGAAATTTTTGTGTGATGAATGTTATGATGCGTATGAATGCATGAATGCAACAATCACAAATAAGGGATCACACACAAGGCAAACAAAGGTCAAGGGATGAATCAAATCTTTTTCAAGATCAATCATCCATTTTGGTGGATTATGGTTTACACCTTATCAACACCCAAGTTCAATTGATATTGACAACACTTGATTGGATCAACCAAGAATCAAGGGTTTGTTGTAAGTCACGAGCATGGAGTCTGGGTAAGAACCATCCCAAAGGAGTGAACTAAGGATAAAAACCTGTAGATCATGTTCTAAAAAGTTCCCAGAGTCTTAATTCCATCTATCAGATATTACAGGTTAAGATGACTGACTCATCGACCCATAATATTCTCAATAGAAACTCGTTTGAGTGTAGTATCGCGTAACAATTGTTATGAAGTCTACACCTGAACAGTTTCCGCACTACGTCCTAAATAGGCCAAGATGGGTTAAATGTTCTAAGGTCCTCAGCTTCTCAGACCCAATTAGAGATAGTAATACCTAACCACAAATACTTGTGTGACATTTCCAAATCCAAAGGAGTCTCCACTGAGCAGATGGATCTCAAGCCAACTTATGAAGGACTACTCCACACAAGTCGAACATGACTATACCATCCTCCTATCTTAATTGCACTCAAGTTCGGGTTAGAACTTATCTCACCACTCAGAGATCACCAAGCACAACAAGCAGATTATATCACACATACATATATACAAACATCACATATATACAAATATATTCACACAAAAAGTATGCTAAACCCACTAGAGACTACTCCCGAGTAGAGTCACCACTTAATTTTTTTGTTAAAAACAATGGATCCACTTTGAAATTTGTATCACGAACTACGAGGTTTTGATCCCTCATTTTTATGTTGGTACATAGGCACAAGTCCGAATGGCTTGTCAAACATAAAAATATAATTAATGAATTCTTTTCTCCTCCCCCCATTCTATTTGTTTGTAAACATCATTTTTGTACCAAATATATATGCACACAAAAAGGGCTCCCTAGGAGTACCTAGGACACTTTGGGTTCTAACACCTTCCCTCTATGCAACCAATCCCCTTACCGGTAATCTCTGACATTTTATTAATTTTGATTTGAAAACTTCTTACTTTTGGGTTTTGTTCGTACTTTTTCCCTTTTCCCTTGGAAATAATAAAAGCGCGGTGGCGACTTTTGTTATTTGATGTCTTGCTTATTCATAGCTTGATGATCATGAATTTACCGCTACACCGAGTCATAAGTTAGCTAGAAAAGAAAAAAAGAGAGGGAAAATTTTAGGGTATGGAAGCTGCCCCTATTTAACCTTCTCAGACCTGAAGATATGAATAGAAACGGTTATCAAATATTCATGGTAAGAGAGGGTTAAATACTAGAATAACCAAGAAATTTACCCGCATGGAACGAATGAAGTGAATGAGCTGTAGGGCGAGGGTATTAACGGAAAGTTGTTCAACGGACGGTGAATTGGCTTTCGTGTATATGGTTATCTATTAAGGATCACCTGAAATATCTATGGGGAAAATGGGTCAGTTGTGCAAAGGAAATTTTTATGAGGGTATGCGCGCAATATGCAATATACTATGTATGCAATGTATTCTTGATCTTTTTATCTGTGTCTTTCTCTGTATTTCCAGTCTTTTCTTTTTCTTTTTTTCTTTCTTGCCTCCAATAACAAGTTTTGGCCTTGTAACCAAACATCGAAGTATTCCACGAAGGAAAAACCATTAGGTTTTTGCAAAAGGCAAGTACCCGAGTAAAAAAGAATAGGAACAAGATCTTCTACAGAAGGCAGAGAGACGTCTTACAAAAAATTCATACAACTCAACTGAGAAACGACCTCCTCGTGCAATATGTTGCAACAGATCCTTAGCGAGAGGGATGGAAATTTCCAAATACATTCAAGAAAAAAAAGTGGAAAGACTTCTCACACAAAAGGTGATGAGAACTCCTTAACAAAAGGTTAAGAAGAAAAAGTGGGAATGAGGAACAACCTTGTTGGGTAAATATGATCTTCTCGCACACTAGGTAGCAACGACTCTGTAGCAAGGGAAAAAAGTGGGTTTCCAAACAAAAGGTTAAGAAGAAAGACAGTCGAATTTCTCACACGAAAGGTGATGAGAACTTCTTAACAAAAGGTTAAGAAGAAAATTGGAATGAGATTCTCGCACAACATGTAACGAGAGCTTCTAGAAACAATGTCAACTGGGGATTGTCACATAAAAGGTAGTGAGAACTTCGCAACGAAATGTTAAGGAGAAGCCTGAGGATTTCTCATACAAAAGGTAATGAGAGACTTCTCAACAAAAGGTTAAGAAGAAAGATGTAGATGGATAAGATTTCTCATATAGAAGGTAACGAAGGCTCCCTGTCAAGAGAAATTTTCCAATGCAAAAGGTAAAGGATACTTACAAAAGGTAAGCAAATTTGGCAATATGAATCCTCGATCAAAAGGATTAGGAGACTTTCAAAAGGTAAGCAGCTACGGATAATAATCTTTATGCAAAAGGAACCAATGGGACTCACAAAAGGTAAGCAAGAAGAGAATTGTCCCCTATGCAAAAGCCATGGGAATACTTATAAAAGGTAAGTAACTGTCACAAAGGTCACAAATGTGTGCACAAGACAGGACAATCAAACAGGACCTGCTAGGTAAAAACTAGACACAAGGGGATCTGCCATACGAATCTGGGCTTTAGCACACTCTGACAGGTGGGGAACTTTACAAAATTCGTATGAAAACCTCATATCATCCCTCAGGCAAAATGGCAGGGATGATGTTTTCAAACAATGGCTACCCAAACCCCGAGGCTCACCAAACCTATTTCAAGCAGTTAAAAAAACGAGAAGCAAAGATTTGAAAAATGTACCTTACTCATGCAAAAGGAAACGACGGGGAGACGTGATTTAGTGCACAAATCAAAGAAATAAACCCACAAAAGGTAAGTTATCTCAATAAACTTCTCCAAGCGAAAGGCAAAGAGGGCTCGCAAATAGCAAAAATAGAATAGACTCACAAAAGGTAAGCGCTTGACGAAAGATCACCAATACTCGTAAAAGTTTTGAAGATATTTCACCAAGAGAAATCTAGGTCGAGAGAATTTTCCAGACAGAATCTGGGCTTTGATACACTCTGTTAGGTGGGGACCTTGCAATAAGCACGAAAACTTCATATCATCCCTCAGGCACAACAGCGGGGATGAAGCTCTCGAACAATGGTTACCCTTCGAGAAAGACTTTCATGCAGTTATGCATGGTTATTTTTGTAGGAGAATAGCCATCCAAGGCGCAGCGGAATTTAAAATTTCTCCATTTAGTGATCCTTACGAATGGGCATGATCAGTGATAGAATCGTTACCTCTTGTGGCGATTCAAACCTTTGGTGCAGATCTCTGATAATGATCAAAACCTTTGATACAGATCCACAGGGCGATCACGAACGTTGAACGATGACAACGTCTCTACTCAGTCCACACGAACGGATTCCTTCAATCGCAGTCGTAGCTGTTTGTGAATGAAGGCTTTGAGTGAGAGAAAGAGAGATACGAAATTCCAACTCTTCAGTTGTGTTGTATTCCCATACAAAGCTTATGCACAAGAGCTCTATTTATAGAACCACTTGTGTGGGCTTCAAGCCAAAAAAGCCCACTTAAGTGCATTTTGGCCTATATCTCATAATATGCCAAAATCACTTAAGTACTTGGTACCTTACCATATTTCGTATTCTACTTAAGTACACCGTACCTTACGATGTTCCTTAATTATTCTATCTCTCATCAATCCGTCCTTTGTGTGTGACCCTATAGGTTTTCGCGGCATTGGCAATTATATTAAATCACGCATTTAACATAATAAACAGTGAGCGGTATCTAGCAACACATCACTGCTACCCAAGTCACGAAAATGTCATGTGATCTGACAAAACCTCCTGTGATAATAATTATGTGTATAATTACCCCTTTGCCCTTATGTCTATATTGAACACAGGGTATAGACCGTGTCACCCTTGTCCAGTTCAATATTGGGCCCATAGACATTTATCCTGTTACGCAGGATTGGCAAATTCCATCTAGGACACTCATGTCCCTCAGCATGCTTCGTGAAGTACTCATCAACTGTCTTTATGGTCATCCAGTTACGGATAACGTTGGATCAGTAATAAGGCACTCAACTCTACATCTAGGATCCATAGTGGTTTCAGGTCGAAGAGTGGTATACACTATTATCACCATGAGAATAACTTATGACACTTTGCATAACTTTCTATATAGTATTCTCATAGCGGGTCAATCCGGTATAAATATTACTCCTAATATTCATACCTATGTTTAAGACTTGATAACTCTTTATCCATGATCCATGAGATGTGATCATCAGTATACAAACATAATAGTCTTAATGCTTTAATGTTATCCCACTTCACATTAAAGCTCGACTACGGATACTTTAAGAACAGTGCCCTTATGTTTAATGTGTTCTCATGATTAAGTCACACTTAATACATTAAACGGACTATCTATTCTAGGGACTTTATTAATCAACCATAATAAAGAAAATGCCTTTTATTATTAATAAATAATTCGATACAAGTACCAAAAGTATTGGCCTCTAGGGCTTACACCAACAATTTTATCAGGTGTAATGCTCCATTTAGATGGAATATGCTACGCGCTTCACGATGCAATATAATGAAAGATTGCTTAGCAAATATGCTGATGCACGGTTAGGCTGTTGGTTAAATGGCATGGTAGGATGTATCCTGAAGATAGAGAACCGAGGGTACCAAAAATCATTGGGTTTATCAATTAGGATCATGGTTCTCTGTGGAAAGGTTAGGGGATGTGTTTAGCGTGACTCCCCGACATTCATCTTCAACTTAGATATCTCTTATGCACAATCTTCCTTCACTTAGTCAATCATGCCCCAACTTGTTGGGAATCTGCATGAAATGCCCCAGTCATTGGTTATGAAGTAGCTTTGTCATGATAGCTATCTTGATCTGACCTGCCCCAGTGTCTTGGAACAACTTACCTCTGATTAACTATCTTAGAGAGATTGACATCTTGGGTTCCTGAGGTAGCTTGCCCCAGTACGAGTCTTGGAATAAATTTTCCTCTTGATGGCCGGTCTCTGAGGGAATGCCCTGACTAACATGTCTTATAGAGATTCATTGAATCTCGACGTAACTTCCTTAGATCAACTGAATCTTGAGAGATTTATCGACATGATTGCCTCAGATTAACTGAAAATTGAAGTGCCATGTCTTTCCGCTCAATGAAGTTCTTAGACATTCTACTTATTGATAAGATCAATCAAAATAAATTATCCCTGCTCAACGGAGTCTCAAGCGTTTGGTCTTCATGAAGTGTTATGGTCATATCATACCACCCTTCATTCAATCACCAAGGATATGTCATTCACAATGATATACGAAGTAGACAACATGTTGCCTATCAAAATTGACACTCCCACTCGGAAGCTCTCTCAATTCAATACGAAAGAGAATAAGGTGAGGCTAATATGCGCACCTGGCCTAATTAACAAGACAAAAGATGTCTCCTACATCATGGAATTCTCCCCCAAGAAAAGGTCAACCATAAGGTACATATCGAAGGTGGTTTCGAGGGAAATGTATGAAGGTGCCCTAGTACTTAGATAGGTTATTGTGCCCACCCAATAGGGGAACGTACGACCAAATTGGGAGGGGTCATACTACATATAACAAAAGTTACCGCACAAAGATTACAAGCTCGAAGATCTAGACGGATAAATCATCCCCAAAACATGGAACTAAATTTACCTAAGATATTATTATAGTGAATTGTTTTTTGTGTATGTGTATAAAGGAGGTTGTCCTACCACTGCATTAATCTCTTTGAAAAACTCTATTATTATTAATAATAGGTTATTTTGTTCCTCAAGTCGACATAATTTCTGGACTTTCATAGAAAGATGCTTTCTACCTTTAAAATACAACTTAATTGTCGGACTTCAAAAAGAAGATCCTTGTCGTCCTTAAAAGGTCGTATAAGCGTTATACTTCAAATGGAAGATGCTTGCCACCTTTAATGGGGTAATATGAATGTTGGACTTCCCTAGAAAGATAATTTCCACCACCAGAGGAAATATAAATATTAAACTTCTATGGGAATATCCCATGGGAAGGGTGAAATAACAACAAAGAGTCTCGCATGAGGGTCTCAAAAAGAGTCTCGCTTGAGGGATTCATGAGAGAGTCTCTTCTTACGGACTAAAAAAAGTATCACCTGAGGGACTCAACATAAAATCTCCCTGAATAGACTCACAAAAGAGTCTCACCTGAGGGACACAACTAAGACTCCCCCTTGAGGGAATCCACATAGAGTCTCGTATGAGGGACTCAACAAAACAGGTTGCATAAGGGACTCAACATAGATCATTTCATGATAAAATCAACAAGAAAGTATTACACGAGGGACACAACATATAGTCTAGCCTAAGGGAATCAACAAAGATCTCACCCGAGTGACTCAACAAAGAGTCTCGTTTGAGGGGCTCAATATAGTGTCTTTCCTGAGGGAATCAAAAAAGATGCTCGCATGAGGGATTCAACATAAAGTCTTGGCTAAGGGTATCAACATAGTGTCTTGGCTAAGGGAATTGAAAATGAGTCTTGCCTGAAAGACTCAACAAAGTGTCTCGTTTGAGGGAATCAAAATGAGTCTCACCTGAGGGATTCAAACAGAGTCTCAACTAAGGGTGTAAGCAAAAAGTCTCACCTGAGGGACTTAACAAAGACTCTCACCTTAGGGACTCACCAAAAAGACTCGTCCGTGGGACACAACATTGAGAACGTGGAGAGTGACATGTCCTAATCCAAAATAGTTCAAATAGAAATTCAAAAGGAAGGAAGGCACAATCTTTTAAATAATAGGGATTTGACTAGCCACTTCCCACATTCCTAGAAGCGATTGTTACTTATTTGGAGTCGAGCTTCAAAACTGTAAATTTTTATAAATACCTCAACCTAAACTTTAGAGGGGTCCTATAATTCCTCACAGAAAATACCAAATATAGAACTTCTCACCTTTATGCATGAGCTAACTCTAAAACCATAACAACCCTAAATAAAAATCTGAAAATCCTATGACACAAAGGATGATCACATATTATTTTTTTAATATGTGATCATCCTACTCTCAATTTAATTATTTTCATACTACTCTCAATTTTTATGCCTCCACTCTTGTCATTTAATTAGGTATATGTGAATCTTTACCAATTAGAAATATAATATATTTTTTTTGAGAAAAAAATATTGTACTATATCATTTGCAAACTAAATAACACAGTTTGTCGCAAAATTAACCTTAAAAACAAACAGAATGGTAAAATAAAATAATTTGAACATCGATTCCACTAAAATTTTATCTATAATTCAATTTTAACAATAACTTATAACAATATTGATTAATCATCACAATTTCCTCCCGGTCCTCCAAATAGGAGAGAATATCCAATATCCGGAAAATTTCTATCAAAGTATTTAGCATAAAAACAATTAGGCTTGTCAGAAACTACTTGCATTAGAGAATTTTCGGGTGAAGTGTTTGTGGAATGATATCGAAATTTAATATCTAAAAAATAACTTGCATGATCATATTTGTCATCTATAGGAAACCGTCCAGAACCCATTGGAGGACTAGGGCCACCTTGAGGGTTTGATGTTCTACCACCCCATCCTACTTGAAGGAATGGCATGTTGTTGGAAAATAATGATGCAGGAAAGTATCCAATCATCTCATTTTCATTAGTTACCCACCAATTTTTTGTTTCACTATCCTGAACATATAAAACTATATTAGTGAATGTACCCTAGATTCCCTATATAAAATTGAACACATTTATTTTCAAGATAAATAAGTTTAATATTTTTAATTATTTATGAAAATACATGGTATAGAAATGACCTGGGTAATAGATATTGTCATTTCGATAATTCGTCCATCGATGACAGATGTATTCACAAATCGTCCGCCAAGGTAGTTATTCTTGCTAGTTTGAACAAATCCTGAGCATTGCAAATTAAAGCATCCTGTGTTCTTGAAATTATCTGTCTATCATTTTTCAAAGTAAAATCATATACTGTATAAATAAAACTTTCTTTTAATTAAAATTTAATGAAAATAAATAGTGAAAGAAAAACTAAAAATAAACATATTGGAGAGATATGCTTAGAAACATGCCTTATTGACATATTTCAATTAAGTAATGCCTTATAATAAACAACCCAGTGCATAAATGTACAAATTTGTAATAAAAGGGTAACCAAAAAATTCCTACCGTCCATACTACATAAAAATGAGCTGCATTATCATTGTACATCTGTGGAGCCACCTAACAAACAATGCACGATATCAAATTAACAAATCATAAAAAATGATTTTTAATGATATATATATATATATATATATATATATATATATATATATATATATATATATATATATATATATATATATATATATATATATATATATATATATATATATATATATATATATATATATATATATATATATATATATATATATATATATATAATGAAACTTACATGCCATCCCATGCCGATATAATTTGTGCTATCAGGTCCATTTCGAATATACATCACAGCCGAAGTTGATTGATTATTTGTGACACTGACATCATAAACACTAGTTGTTCCATAAACTTCTTCATATGATTCATCACGTTCCGCGTTTGATATGACTTCTGCATACTACAAATAAAATAATTTTATACAATTACTTTATACTTTATAATTGAAAGCATGGTTTTAAATTGTAGACCATAACCGCAGTGGCCGCAATCGCAACACAAACAACAACATCCACAATTTAAAATCATGGTTGAAATTGTAATAATGTAAGTATTATGATAAGAATTCAAAATTTTACACGTATAAACAATAAACTTACATGGTTACCGTGAATAGAATGAATCAAACCATTATTAAAATATGCTTTTCCTCGAATTAAATCATCTTTGGTTGTTCTCTTAATAGAGATTGTTCCGGTTGGACATTTGTCTTTTTGAAGCCCGAATGTAGCTTTAGTTGAAATATTCACACTATTTTTTTTATTATTTCTTATTGTTGTTCTAAAACTTGGAATTTTCTATAATCAATAGAATAAAAATAATTAAAATTTTTAATAAAATGATAACGTATGATATTTTTGTATTTATTAGAATGAATGAATACATACCTGTAACTTATGATTCATTAGCAAAGGATGACTAAACGCAGGTTGATTATTAATATCAATGCAGTCAACAATATCACCGAATTCTGTCTATAAAAATCATATTCAAATAAATGCTAGGTTATATATTTATGGAGAAGAAGATGTTCAACTAAAAGAATAAAATAATGTCATCTAAAAAGAATGTGAAATACAGGGATACTCTTGATCGGAACTTTGTTTATCACTTTTAACTCATTCTCTATTTCCAACTCCTCTTTCAATGGGATTTTCATCCCGGTAATACAGGCCACCAAACACATGAAAATGAATAGTATATTCATCGTTTTTTAATGAATTATGTTGAAGAAAAAATAGGATTTAGTGGTGGATCATCGTTTAATCTTCACTCTTTTTATAGATAAAATTCAAAGATATAATAATGGCATTTAAAGTGAATTTTAATAAAATGTCTAATTTCATTAATGTGGTTTAAATGTAGATGATTATACTCGAAATTTGTCTTTATCTTAAAGCTTAAATGATTTTGTTGTTTATTTGGGATAATATAGGAAAAATAAGTAAGTTCATGAATGTCAAGTTATTTTCATATCTAGGTTCTCATTTAAATAAGGTCAGAACACATCAAAATGAATAGTATATTCATTGTTTTTTAATCAATTATCTTGAATTAAAAATAGTAATCAATTTTATGGTTTATATATTGGTCTGTTTGTTTTGTCTTTTTTTTTTTAAAAATGATTTTTATAGTGTAACATATTTTGATGTAAACAAATTTTACAATGAAATTTTTATAAAAGTTACAAAAAATTGATTTGAGTAATTATACTTAAAATGTTATTTTACATATTTTATAATTTTATTAGAAAAAAATTTATATATCAAAATTTTAAAAAATCACTTAAGTTTGAAACTGTTTCAAATAGTTTTTCATAAAAATCATTTTTAAAATGGAATATTTTTAAAAAAACTATAATTTTAACTATACTTTAATCTTCAATAACTTAAGTTTATCTTAAAGTATATCATAATTATTCTTTTAATTTATAAAAAACAAATTTAAAAAAATATTTAATATTTTAAAAAACATTTTTATAAAATCCATTTTCAAAAATATAAAGAAAAAATTCATCTTTTTTAAAGATAAAACTTTAAAAAAACAAACTGGCACTATATAAAAGATAAAAAAAATTCTCTTAATTTAAGAAATTTTATCATTTATATATATATAAAAGATAAAAGTCATTAGGTTTGAAATTCTGGTATCAGATATAAGATGTCGAAGATAATGTCACGACACTAATATCTGTTAACACAAATAGGATACAGATACAGAATGCTAAAGAAAATGACACAAGCAATTGTTAACCCAGTTCGGTGCAACTCACCTACGTCTGGGGGCTACCAAGCCAAGAAGGAAATTCACTAAAATAGAATCAGTTCAAAGACTCTCCGTACACTTCAACAAACTACAGTCTTTCTCACCTAATTTCTACCCCGTGCAATTCTACCTAAGCACTCTTAGATATGAGAACCCATTCACTTCCCTACAATCACACCTGTGATCTTAAACAACAATCCCTTGAGAAAAGAAAACACTTTTCAATAACACACTCTTGATTTTACTTCACAGTTTCAATCAAGAAGACACAGTCTTGATCTTGCTTAACAGCTTTGATCAAGAAGACACACACTTGATCTTGCTTCACAACTTTGATCAAGTAGACACACACTCTTTCTTAACAGCTTTAGAGTGACAAATTACAACCACAAATCAGTCCAATTCAATCATCAAAAGATGACTTGAATGGCTTACAAGCCTCATGACTAAATAGAACACAAACCCTAGCTCTCTCTCTATATTTCGCTCAGTATTGGTTGTGTTGTAAAACAGGTTTTCTAAGTCCCTTTTTATAGAAGCTTTCAGCTGGACTTGGACATCTTGAAAATCCTAAATCTATTTTCCAATTAAATCTTTTCATAACAGCTGGTTAGATCTTCTTGGAAAATAAGTAAATCAGGTTGTAATCCATGATTGAATGCGCCAGCTAATCAGATCTTCAATCATACATATATTGCCATTAATTGTGCAATCACAAAACACCAGACATTCACACTGAATGTTCTGTGTACAGGATGTCATGACATCGGGTCTGACATCCTGGAAAAATCCTGCATAATTCCATAATTCCTTTTATAGCTTCCAGCAGGTACACAAAGACATCAGGTGTCATGACATCGTGTATGACATCCTGATACAGTCCTGCATAATTATGTTTTTCATTTCAACTCCAGCAGGAACACAATATCAGAATCCATGGCATTGTATATGGCATTCTTAAACAATTATGCATGATTATGTTCTTTAACTCCAACAGGTACATAAGATATCTTATGTTAAGACATCAGACATAACATCTTGTGAATACTATTTATTTTACCAAAATTGCTGCCAACACATAGAATCAACAAACTCCCCCTTTGGCAAATTTTGGCTAAAACATATATCTGTCCTTTTTGTTCACAAGAAAACTATCAGCAGTTTAAACAACATAACAGTAGTTTAATCAGCAGCAGAAACAACACAATTACTAGATATAGCTACTAGTAATACACACATGCACAAGGGTACTTCTCCTCCCCCTAAATTTATGCAACAAAAACATAATTACTAGTTATGGATGCAACTAGTAAGACACACAAATGCACAAGGGTACTCCTTCTTGTAACACCCCGATAAAATATGATAATTATTTAAATTAAGTTAATAGTATATTTATTAATTTAATTAAATAATTGGATTATTATTGGAATATTATTTGGATTATTATTATTATTGGAATAATATAAATTGGAATAATAAAGTTGGAATATATATATAAAGAGTTCCATTTGGTAAAAAGGGTTTTTTTACGTGAAAACCAGAGAAGCGACAGAAAGTGAGAAAAGGGCAAAGAGGAAGAGCAGGAGAAGAAGGTTGAAGAAGGAAGAGCTTGAAGCTAAAGGATTGCCGGATTAACTCAAGTAAGGGGAGTTTATCGTCGTTTAATGGGTATTATGGGTTAACATGTAATGGATAGTAATAAGCCGTTGAATTGACCCTAATTGGGATGATGAGTGCTGAAAAATTATGATGAGTAAGTTATGTTAAAGCTGTAATTGAATCTATATTTGGGTGAGTTGTGATTTTCCGAACGTGTAGCTTTTTACGGAATTGGAATCGGAGGTCCGGAAGTCCTCCAACGGCGGAAAATGCGGAGAATTCTGCATTCTGCTTCGTGTTAGCGCAGGAACAGCTTTCTGTCTTGTGTTAACCGGTTAACCCAGGGTGTTAACCGGTTAACACTGTTATGAATTGTGAAATATTGTTGTCTGTCTTGCGTTAACCGGTTAACCCAGGGCGTTAACCGGTTAACACTGTTGAAATGTGCCAGGAAGCGTGTTCTGTGTTGCGTTAACCGGTTAACCCAGGGCGTTAACCGGTTAACACTGTTGGAAAAGTGAAAATTTGATATTTAAATATTGTGAACATATTTGATGATTGGCCTATATTGGTGTAGGATATAGTAGGGATCATTTCCCGTTGTTTTGAGCAGTATAGGTATTAGTAGAGTGTGTTAATACTGTGGTTTATTATGTGGCATGACATAATATGATTCTGTGATAATTGTATTGATGATGTATGATGGTGTGCATAATGTTGTGAATATATCTATTATGTATGCTATTGTGAATGGACTGTTTATGGCTTAGAGTGTGAGCATATGTCCATTGTGGATTGTTGATGTTGCATGCTAGGTGATTTAGCGTGCATAGTATGGCCTTTATGGTGGTAGCTAATTCCCATGGTGAGGAATTAGTGATGAGTTATTATGGATTGTTGTTGATGTTTGCATGCTAGGTGATTTAGCGTGCATAGCATAGCCTTTGGGGTGGTAGCTAATTCCCATGGTGAGGAATTAGTGATGTGAGTCACTAGGTCTCAAATGAGTGGGACTAGTGAGCTTGGTAGCCGTATCTGGATTTGATCGGTGAGGTTGAACTATGTGTTCACGAATAGTCGGTACCGCATGCATGGAGTCTCATTGCATAATATATGTATGGCGTATAATATGAATGGATGTATTCCAATATTATACGTGTGTTTTGGTGTTGGGTTGAGTATGATTATGATTTTGAGTTGATGTTGCCGTTGCTGAATGTGTGATCTGATTTGGGTGATGAAATGTGTTAATTTACTTAGCATTACATGATATTTTATAATGCTTATTATATCGATTGAGGAACTCACCCTTACAACTATGTTTCAGGTAACGAGCAGTGATTGAGTAGAAGCTAGTGCTTGGAGTCTAGTGTAGTTCCTTAGTGGGTCATGCTCTGGTAGATGTAACATCGGAACGGGATGTTTTACTTGTTTTCATTTTGGTTGTTGAACAACTTTACATGTAATGTGTTACATGGTTTGCATGATTGATTAGATCTCTATCCGCTGCGAATTGTGCAATGTTTTATTTTGATTAATAAATGAGCATGACAAGTTATTATGGTGAATGGTGTGAAGTGTCAAGTGTGACACCCTTAAATTGCATATCTACTCTGATTTATATTTTGTTGAATTAGTTAATTATTGGGGTATTTTAGAAGGGTGTTACATTAGTGGTATCAGAGCATAGTCGGTCGAGTCGAGTCGTAATTATTCTGTTTCCCTGTACGTGATAGGTGTTGTGTAACCCTATCAGTACTTATTGTTTTAGCTTGTTGGGTTTTCAGAATAGAGATGGCTGGAAGAGGTAGAGACGATGCTGCGATTGCTGAGGCTCTGGGTATGCTAGCTGGAGTACTTGGAGGGAATCCGAATGTTGTGGGATTGGGAGCTGCTCGTCAACTGAGTGAGTTCCAGAAGAACAATCCTCCAATGTTCAAGAGAGCATACGATCCAGATGCTGCTCAGAAGTGGTTGAAGGAGATCGAGAGGATCTTCCGAGTGACTGAGTGTGCTGATAACCAGAAGGTCAGGTTCGGTACGCATATGCTTTCAGAGGAAGTAGATGATTGGTGGGTTGCTTCCCGCACTGAGTTGGAAGCTGCTGGGAATGCTGAGATCACTTGGGCAGTGTTCAGAGAGAGATTCTTGAGGAAGTACTTTCCAAAGGATGTCAGAGGAAAGAAAGAGATAGAGTTCTTAGAATTGAAGCAGGGCAACCGGTCTGTTACTGAGTATGCTGCTAAGTTCTCAGAGTTGTCCAAGTATTACACTTCCTATGATGAGGCTACTGGGGAATTTTCAAAATGTGTGAAGTTTGAGAACGGGTTACGTCCCGAGATCAAGCAGGCTATTGGGTATCAGCGGATTAGAGTGTTTTCTGACTTGGTTGACTGTTGCAGGATTTTTGAACAAGATACCAAGGCCAGAGCAGAGAGCTATCAGCAGAGGGTTGATTGGAAAGGCAAGAATCAGAATGATCGTGGGAAGCCGTATGCAGCTGGCAAAGGTTTCCAGAGACAGAGTGGGATGAAGAGACCTAGTGGGGGAGACTCTAGTGCCCCTGCTAAGTGTTACAGATGTGGTCAGGCTGGACATCGTTTCCATGAGTGTACCAGTAATGAGAAGAAGTGTTTCAAGTGTGGCAAAGGTGGTCACTTGGCTGCAGAGTGCCGGTTGAAGACTATGACTTGTTTCAACTGTGGAGAGGTGGGTCATATTAGCCCACAGTGTCCTAAGCCGAAGAAAGAGAACCAGTCGGGAGGCAAGGTCTTTGCTTTATCGGGTTCTGAGACTTCTGCAGATGATCGTTTGATCCGAGGTACGTGTTATATTAATGGCTTTCCTCTTGTAGCTATTATTGACACAGGTGCGACTCATTCCTTTATATCTTTGGATTATGCTGTGAAACTTAAATTAGAGATATCTGAGATGCATGGTAGTATGGTGATTGATACTCCTGCGAAGGGTTCAGTGACTACTACTTCAGTTTGTTTAAATTGCCCTTTGAGTATTTTTGGTAGAGACTTTGGGATGGACCTTGTGTGTCTTCCACTAGTGCAGATTGATGTTATCCTGGGTATGAACTGGTTGGTGCTTAACCGAGTTTATATCAACTGTTTTGATAAGACTGTGATCTTTCCTGAGACTGAGGAAGGAAAGAGTTTGTTTCTATCAGTAAGGCAGGTGAATGAGGCAGTAGCAGATGGGGCAGAGTTGTTTATGCTGTTAGCGACTTTGGAGGCTAAAGATAAACTGGTGATTTGCGATCTAGCCGTGGTGTGCGATTTTCCTGATGTGTTTCCTGAAGAAGTGAATGAATTACCGCCAGAGCGTGAAGTTGAGTTCTCGATTGATTTGGTACCTGGTACTAGGCCGATATCGATGGCTCCGTACCGTATGTCTGCTGTTGAGTTAACTGAATTGAAGAGTCAGCTGGAAGATCTGTTGGATAAGAAATTTATTCGTCCGAGTGTGTAACCGTGGGGCGCACCAGTGTTATTGGTTAAGAAGAAAGAAGGTACTATGAGGTTGTGTGTGGACTATAGGCAACTGAATAAAGTGACGATCAAGAATCGATATCCTTTGCCGAGGATCGATGATTTGATGGATCAGTTGGTTGGTGCGAGTGTGTTCAGCAAAATAGATTTGAGATCGGGGTATCATCAGATACGTGTGAAAACTGAGGATATTCAGAAGACTGCTTTCAGAACAAGGTATGGACATTATGAGTATTCTGTAATGCCTTTTGGTGTGACTAATGCGCCTGGGGTATTTATGGAGTATATGAATAGGATTTTCCATCCGTACCTAGACAAGTTTGTTGTGGTGTTTATTGACGATATTTTGGTGTATTCGAAATCTGAAGAAGAACATGCTGAACATTTGAGAATGGTTTTAGGAGTTCTACGAGAAAAGAAGTTATTTGCTAAACTATCCAAGTGTGAATTTTGGTTAGAAGAGGTTAGCTTTCTTGGTCATGTGGTTTCCAGAGGTGGTGTTGCTGTTGATCCTTCTAAGATAGAAGCGGTATCTGAGTGGGAAGCTCCGAAGTCAGTTTCTGAGATAAGGAGTTTTCTTGGACTTGCAGCTATTGGCATCTGAGTCTTCACCAACCTTCTCCATTTCTTCCTGTTCTAGGCTCCTGATAAGAACTTCCAACGCTTCTTTTCTTGCCTTGGCTACTCTTATTTCATTATCCAGTTCCTTGCAGGTATCTTTTAGTTGATCAATTAAGCTCCCTTGAGATGCAGGCTCCCTTCTGACAGATGTCATGACAACATCAATTACATGACTTCCCTCAAACAGCTTATAATGAATGGATAGTGGGGGCTTTCTTCTATTTGGAATGTCATTTGTATTGAGTATTCCTGGTTGTTGACTCAATATAATACCACAAATAATGGATGGGAAGGAAATAGGAAACTTCACAGCATTTGTGGAGGCATGTCTGATGGTTTGGTCAAACATAAACTTTCCAAAATTATAGTTAATCCTAGTTCCAATTGCATGAATGATTCTTCCAAGACCAATGGAGATGGTAGAGATATGATTAGTAGGCACCCAATTAGCTGAACCAATCTTGTGCAAGATGGCATATTTGATAGTTAGTTTACTAGCTGATAGGTGATTCCTACTAGGCCATTCCTTAACTTGGCCAGCTGTAATAATCCTACAGACGTCATTGTCTGTAGTCTCTAAATCTACTCCTCCATCAGTTCCTCTCCCTAGGAACTTGTTGATGATGGTTGGTGAGAATCTCACACACTTACCCCTTACAAAAACTTTGCAGAACTCCCTGCTGCTCCTTTCATAAATCTCCTCAGGGATGTTCACAATGAATTCTTTTACTAACCCCTCATAGCAATGGGGTAGAGCAGTCACTGTTTTCATAAGATCAGCTGCCTTAATTAACTCCATGACTTCCTTTACTTCAACAACCTCTTTTCCCAATTCTCTTTCAACCGTAACCCTTCTCTGAATGACAAACTTCCATTTGGCAGCACCATCTTCTAAGTGAAAAGAGATATTATCTAGATGCACAACAACCACTTTGTATGGAGACTTCTTTACAGCCTGCCTTTTTGCAGGGGAGATGTCTGGGACATCGTCTTCGACATCCTCATCAGATTCAGAGCTCTCACTTTCTTTCCTCTTCCCGACCTCTACTTTACTCCAAGACTTGGAGGGACCTATACCAGCAACCTTTTTCTCTCTTCTAGCTGTCCTTATCTCAGCCACACTCTTCCTTTTTCTCAGTTTCTTAGCTACACTTGTTTTCACAAGATTGACCAAAGTGTCATCTTCTTCCTCAGAACTTTCTTCCTCCAGATCAATGATATCCTTAGTAGTTTCATGAAACACACTTGCTGGTTTCTTGCTGGGTAAGTTTTTGCCTAGAGAACATAATCCTTCTACACCCACTTCCTTTTCTGATCGAGATGAGTCATCATCTTTCTCAGCTTGGGGTTCTACCTCAGGAGAGGGATCCCTTCTGGACAGTGGGGTAGAAGCCCATTTGGCTGCATGTTCTTCATTCAGAATCCTAGTGACTAGGTTTCTTATGGTACGATCAGTGAAGTGCATGTCCTCTTTATTAGGAGAGTTTTCAGAAATGTTACCTTGCCTAGTTTCAGTCATGGAAGAGGAGCCTGAGGCGTCACCTGGTATCACACAAAGAGGAGTAACGTCCAACACGTCTTCATCTAGAAACTCCGTGGAGGGAGTTCTTGTATGATGATAGGGTTTTGAACCAGATGAAGAAGGATGTTGAGACATGTTGTTGAACTTTCGACACAAATTTCTTTGCCCTAGCAGAGTTTCCTTGAGGAGTTGGATGGAGATGGAGATGGTTGTGTTTAGGTAGCGTGCGCAAGTGACATAGATAATATTTCCAATGCTAGGGTATGATTTATCTTTAATGTGGCTCTTTATTTTAAGTGGGAAGACACTATTTTTATTTCCTTTTTCTTTCCACTTTAATTGCCATAATTTCACAAAAGTCCAAATCCCTAATTTCCCTTTTTCATATTTAGATTGAGTACCATCCAAATTCTTTGCACCCTTGTCAGCTAGCTGTATTTCAAGCTTTGGAACTATGATTTTTTCTTCCACAAATTTTCTAATAGAGAGTTGACAACAGATAAGGAACTTGGTCCAACTGTGCTGAATATGATTTTTGGACATTGCTGCAGTATTCAGGTTGTCATAATACAATGTCATGACATCGTATGTGACATTGTATGCAATTATCAGTAGTTTCATCCAACCTAGTTGAGAATAGCTTCTTTCATCTGATATATTTTCATCATAAACATCAGTTTCATTTTTCAAATGTGTAGGAGCAGATGTCCTTTCACTTTCCATCTCAATCTTCTTTACATTATTCTTTGCACACATAGTCCCTTGTGGCCCAGTTCCAACAAAGCTCTCACTCATTTCAGACTGCATATAACCAGTCACATGTTCCCCCTTTTCAGATGTTTGGGCCATCATGACCTTCTCTTCCTTGAGGTTAGGTCTTAGCTTCTGGTGTAACATCCTTGTCTGACATTTCCCACAGACTTGTCTTTCATCACCCTTGAAGGTTCTTCTAGCAACTGTACTCATCTTAGAGGAATCATCCATTTGAGAGCTCCACATGTAACAATTGTCTTTGGTCCTGATTCCTTCCATAATTACTTCACTATCTTTGTTAATAATCAGACATTCAGTTTTAGTGAAGATGACATTCAGACCTTGATCACCTGGCTGACTGATGCTTATTAGATTTGAAGTCAAGCCATTGACCAGTACAATATTGTCAAGTTTAGGAGCTCCAGGACACTCAAGCTTGTCTATCCCCTTTATTTCACCCTTTTCTCCATCACCAAAGGTTACATAGCTTATGTCATGAGGGTGAAGATCAGTTATCAAGTCTGAGTTTCCAGTCATGTGTTTAGAACATGCACTATCAAAATACCACTCTTCTTTGAGGGGAATGTGATCTATTAAACTTGTAACATTAGTCTTAGGAACCCATTGCTTCTTTTTGATAGGCATGTGTTGTTTGGGTCTGGGTTGATAGTGAGTCTGTTGATGAACAGGGGTAGGGTAACCATACAGCTTATAGCAGAAGGGCTTTAAGTGACCAAATTTCCCACAGTAATGACATTTTCATCTTTGGTGTTTCCCTTTCTGCTGTTTTCTCTTCTGGTGATGTGACATATGATGTGACATCTCAGGACTGCTCTTACTATTGCTGCATTTAGGTTTAGCTTGAGGTTTGCAACTAGTGTAATTGCTCTCAGCCTTAGATTTATGGTACCCTATTCCAGATTTGGATCTTATGATTAGTCCAGTTTGGAGAATCTTGTCTAAGGAGTCAGATCCATTGTTTAACATCCTTACATACTTGGTTATCTCTTCTAGTTTTGAGTTTAAGAGCATAGCTTCAGCTTTTAGCTTGGAGATGGTTTCCACATGTTCTGCCTTTTCATTCTCCAGCTGTGCTATCTTCTGGCTTTCAACTTGTTGACTTTCATCTAGCTTGACCTTCAGAGTCACAACTTCTGTTCTCAATTTGGAGATGGTTTCCAATTGTTCTCCCTTCTCATTCTCAAGTTGAGTTATCCCCTTCTTCTGGCTTTTAACCTGTTTACACAGCTCTACACTTTTGTGACACAACTTTCTGTAGGTAGAGGCCAATTCTTCAAAAGTCACTTCTTCATCACTTGAGTCTTCATCAGAACCCCATTTTCTTGTTAATGCAGTCACCAGATTTGCAGCCTCTTCTGTATCACTCTCATCTGACCAGGTGGCAGCAAGACTCATCTTTTGCTTCTTTAGTGTAACACCTCAAAATTTTCCCTCCTCTTCTTGAGACTAGTTTGGGACATCGCATTTCATATTTTAGGGCTTTAGGCATTGCATTTTGCGTCTCATATGAAAATAAGAAGATCATCCTCCAAGGTCTTTTCAAAAGATGGGAAAGTTAGGTGATTCAAGCCTGAGGGTCTCTATGAATTGATCATCAACCATCTGAGGGCATGGGCTTCAATTAGGGTTTCTTGATTCTTCAAAGGTTTTGAGCATCATCTCATCTGCAAGGATATCACCATCATCATGGTTCTATCTTCATCAAGACATTTCAAGGTCATCTGAGGACCAAAAGTCAACTGTGCAGTCAACTGAGGGCTATGAGGTGGGGAAATGAGTTGAGACACCTCAATCATGTTCAAATGGGGTTCATTCATCATTCTAAACATCCATCTTGAATATTCAAAGGTCATGGCAAAAGTTACTAAAAATGGAAAGTGACCTGTAATTCAAAGTTTCCAAATTTGGCAAGTTTTTGGTCCACCTTCAACTTGTCTTTTCAAGATCAAAGAAGTTTCAAATGGATTTTTGGTGAACATGAAAGTGGTAAATCTTTGTCTCCCCTTTTCAAAAAGCCCTAATTCATGTCCATGTGATGAATGGTTGAGGAGTTATGGTCATCTGATCACAAGGTGTGCATGGAAATTCAAAATGGCATAACTTTTGATATAATGCTCCAAATTGGTTCATTCTTTTTGCAAAATGCTTCTCATGTTCAAGGCATCTCAAATTGACATCATTTGACTCAATTGTGCAAGCTAAGCTTCAAGGAATTATGGTCAAAGATCACATTATTTCACATTGGTTCAAAGGATGGTATCATGCTAAAAATCAAAATTCACAAAGAATCAAGGCAAGGCTTCAATTCAGCATGCTTCATAGACAATATTTGAGTGAAAATAAGCCATTGCCATGCATGAGAGGGGCATGTATGTTCATTATTTCACACATGTGCAAATTAAAGTGAATCTTCACCATTCATTTTTGGCTTAAGATACAAGCAAAATAACACTTCAATCTTGACCCTTGGATGTCCATAAGTGAATTGGAAGCCATGCATGGGATGTCTCACGTGTATTATGGCCATGAAGTGTCAATTTTCATTTTTTGCAAATGGTTTCATAATTCACTAATCATGTTTAGTGAATGGTTAAAAGGATTAGTAGTGCAATTAGCATGGAATATAAATAGCCAAACCCTAATCATAACTGCCATAACTAACTTTTCAGATCTGAAAATTCAAGAACTCTCCAAAAAATTTCTTGTAGCGGGGTATTCGTTACCATTAGAGATATTGAATAAATCCAAGGTAAATCATACAAGTCGAGTCGCCACCGCACTTCTATTTATCCAAAGGAATGGTTAGAAAGAGAACAAAAACCTAAAAGTTTTATCGAATCAAAAACTAGTAAAAATGTCAGAGATCTGGGTAAGGGGGTTGGTTATGCAATGGGAAAGTGTTAGGCACCCAAAACATCCTAGGTACTCCTAGGGAGCCCTTTTTACATTTGTTGCAAAGGTTGTTGTTTTTTATGAAAATTTATTTGTGCAAACATGATTGAAGGGATGAGAAAAGCGTGTATGTTTATCTAAGGTATTACTTACTAAAAGAAGGGTCAAAAGAAAATGACTCGCACAGACGTCGCATCCACTGCATACGTATCTCATCTGAATCTGAGAACCAGAGTCTTCGTAGCTCGGCTACCTATGGGTTAAAGAGGAGTGTGCTCGCTAAGACATCGCGTCTTATGCCTACGTATCTCATCTGGGATGAAAATCAGAGCAAAATGTAGTTCGACTACCTATGGGGTAAGGGTTGTATTTTGGGGTGAACGACGTTACTACGCAATCTACCGGATGCTCGACCTTTGGAGACTTACTCGCCTGTAGTAGAAGGAGATAACGTGTTCTTAGGAGAAGAAAAATTAATGAGTTTGGGGGTTTAGGGATGCTCATGCAAAAGGGGAAGTCCTAGACGAAGGAACATGCATAAAGCAAACATGCCAACAAGGGGCTCAGAAGTAAATAAACAAAAGAAAACAAATGCCTCCTATCGAGGTCTTCCAGCTAAGAAAGCGATAAAATGCGGGAAAGAGGTAAAAGTACCACACGGGTAAAGATCCGGAGTAACAACAACTAAAGGAGTAAGAAACCCAGGGATCTCCCAAGCTAGTACCATCAAAGAAAGCGAGTCAGTACAGGTAATCGGAATAAACCTCCAGGTGGTATCCCACAAATAAAGTGGAACACCAGGCAAGTTATCCCTAAAAAGAGTATGTGAGCCCTCACAAAACAAAACTCAACAAACATGTTAGAGAAACAAGATAGGGTACTCAAGAGTTGCCCCCAAATCAAAATGTAACCACATGAATCATGCCATTAACATTCACAAAAAGCTCACAAAAAGCAACCAAGGGTAGGAGGCCTAAACCTCTTGTCAAACACATGCATCAAAAGGGTATCAAATTCACCCATAATACCTCATACATTCAGAGCATTCAAATTAAAAGCATAAAGTAATGGGAATAAGGCAAACCTGATTGGAGAGACCGATGAAATTGAATGGCACCGTTGGGTTTGCAAAGCACTCTTAGGGTTTATATGAGAGGGAATTGGTTCTTTGCTGATGAGTTCCCTTCAGTCTCTAGAGGTTGCTCTGAACTCTGTTAGCTCTTCTCTCACTATCTTTTTCCCTGCCAGGGTAATAGGAATAGAATGGCCTTTTGTTTCAATGAAACTCTGAATTTATAACCTGATTTTTATGGACCAGTGTGAAGGAGAATTGCGACCCAAAACGCAGCGGAAATTAAAATTTCTCCTTTAGAGATCCTTACGAATGGTCATTGTCGCGGCGGGATTTTTCACGAGATTAAGTATTGATTGAACTTAACCCGTTTGAAAAATATTTTAAATGCAAGAGTCGCCACCGTCTTTTATTTTATCCAAAAAGAGGAAGGGAAAAATAACGATAAATCCCTTTAGAGTTACGGGTTTGGGGGTTGGTTATGCAAAGGGAAGGTATTAGCACCGTCTACATCTGTGGTACTCCACAGGAACCTTTTTGCTTATGTTTATGTGGATGCTTTGCTTTTTTCGCTTTGATCGTTTGATTGGGGAGATGAGAAAAGAACTTGATTTTATTGCTTTTGGACTCGATAAAGTCGTAGACTTCATGCCTACGTATCTCCAAGGCGCAATGGAGAAATCAGAATCCACGTAGTTCTCCCAAAAGAAAAGGGGAAAGTCTGTTTTGTTGATTTTAGATTGGCGTGTCTTGCCATCTCTTGCTCGACCTAGGCGGGAGGCTTCGAGACTGACACGTCCTTTTGAAAATGTTTTTAAACTGAAAAGCCAAAGCTGGCAAAAGATTTGAATAAGCCTAAACCCTGAAACAATAAATAAATGGGCTCATTATAAGGAAGCCCAAGAGTAAGCTTGTGAGTGTGTGAAAAGGGTTTCTTAAACGGCGACCGTTGGAATCGCATCGGGTTTCTCTTTTTTGGATTTTTCGATTTTTTAACATAAAACGTGAACGATACGATTAAACACACAATACAGAACATAAAAAATGCGAGAAAGTAAATTATTACAACACAGTTAGCTATGAATAGTTAGTATTACGAATAGTCAGTGGAGTTAATCGAGCTGAAACTGAAACGAAACGGTTAGTAACAACATAAACAAATATAAAAAACAATGTAAACATTTACTTTAGACAAAATAAACATTTGATATAAATAAACATTTAATTAAAATAAACATTTAAACAAATAATTAATTTAACTAACATTTAAATAAAACATATATGCAAAATAATAATAAAAGATAAACAATATTTAGTAAACAAAAGTAATATATATATATATATATATATATATATATATATATATATATATATATATATATATATATATATATATATATATATATATATATATATTTTAGACAATAAATATATAGTAGACAAAAATAATATATATGTACATTTAGACAAATAATATATAATAGACAAAAATAATATATATATATATATATATAGATAAATAATATATTAAAACACATGTCGGCAAGCCGGAACTTTGCCGATTTCAGAGATAAGTGAAGAATATTACCTTGTGTGAAGAGGATGAACTTCTGATCGTCCAAATGATCGACCGAAAGCTGGAAACCGTCACCGACGCAGTGCTGGCTGCCTTCGTGAGTACCTGACTTCAACGTCGCTTTTGATCGGTGAAACGACGCCGGAATGAAATGAACCTTGGATATTTGTGACCTGGACTCAACGAACTTCAAAGATATGGAATCGGTTTTGTGTTTCGGTGAATAATCGGGATGATTTTGGGTTACCGAAAATGAAGGACAAGTGAAATACGGTAATGCTTTTGGAAAAATATTTCTTTTCAATTCTCTGTTTCTCTCACCACACGTTTTTTCCTTACTGATCCACCTTTTTTCTTTCTTTTTCTTACTAACCACATCTATATATATATATATATTTAGATTACTTAAACAATAAGAAACCTAAAAAATATCTAACATAAATTAATAATATATATTTAGATTACTTAAACAATAAGAAACCTAAAAAATATCTAACATAAATTAATAATATATATTTAGATTACTTAAACAATAAGAAACCTAAAAAATATCTAACATAAATTAATAATATATATTTAGATTACTTAAACAATAAGAAACCTAAAAAATATCTAACATAAATTAATAATATATATTTAGATTACTTAAACAATAAGAAACCTAAAAAATATCTAACATAAATTAATAATATATATTTATATATTATATAATAATAATGATAATAAACTAATATAATATTAATCCTAATTAAATAAACTAATTAACAACTAAACACAATTAATATTAAGCACAAATAATATTAACGACACACGATTAAAATACGATAAAATCGAGCGACACGAACGCGATAAAAACGATGACAATTTGCACAGCAAAACAGACAAATTGATAAAACCAATAAACCAGTAAACCGGTAAACCAGTAAAATCAACAACACGACTCAAACAGACTCGATTAAATCACACGGCACAACACGTAATTAAATAAACAACCCTAGGCAATAATAAAATCAACACGACATCACGAAAATGCTGACAAACACAAACACAAATAATCGGACAATACGAAAACTCTAATATATTCGAAATACAGTCAAAATACCGACAAACAAACAATTAAATAGATAAAAACACACAAAACCTAATCGAAGCGATGCCACGCACAACAGAGATAAGCGAGATAAATACGAGGCAACGATATCGGCCAGGTTTTGCTAAAACAACGAAATACAACACGGTAAGCAACGAAAACACACAAAACCTAATCAAACCAGTTGTCACGCGAAGTTTAAGAAATTGAGATGAATACGAGACAACGAGATTAATCAAGATGTGGTCAACAAAGCCAAAGTCAAATTTTGGGGTGCGACAGATGCCCCTATTTAATTAACTTAGGCCAGATAGCCGGAGGCTATCGAATGGCGTAAGGTAATTAAATATGACAAACGCCACAAAATTTGACCGCAAATGCATGTATGCATGATGCAAAAGACAGACAGACACAGAGACACAGGAGTGCAAACTCTACTGGGGAAGGACATACACCAACTCAATGCATGAAGGTAAACACTGAGAATACTCAGCTGGGGAAGATTCACTACCTATTCATAGATGGAAAATAGGAGGAAAAGAGATATCGACTCAATGTTGACGATACATCACTATCTCATAGATGAAAGTGGGAAAAGATCAATATAACAAGAGTACTGATGTGACAGTACATTACCAACTCAAAGATAGAGATAACAGAAAAGATGAATACCAACTCAAGGATGAAGGTATAACAAGGGCATAATAAGAATCGAACTGCGTTAACTCATGGTTGACAGCTCACTACCCACTCATTGATGAGGTAAACAGGACATGCCAACTCAAAGTTGAAGGCAAGCTTCAAAAGATTGATAATAACACTGCTAGGGAAATCAAATTCCAACTCATTGATGATGGTGTAGATGAAGAATCAGATCTAAGGATCATTGTGCAGACTTACAGTTGATTGCACACTACCAACTCATTGATGAGGTAGACAGAGAAATGCCGACTCAAAGTTGAAGGCAACCACCGATTCATTGACAAAGGTGTTTAAAAGAATTTAGAACATATTCTCCTGGAGATGTTTATCATTACCGACTCAAAGATGACGGTGGAAGGACAAAATGTACCTAACACATAGATGAAGGTACTCCATCAACTCAAAGACGAAGATGGAATCAGAAGTTATCTGTGCAGACTCAAAGATGAAAGCACACTATCAGTTCAACAAGGATCAAACATACCCTACTCATAGATGAAGGTACTCCATCAACTCAAAGACGAAGATGGAATCACAGGAAAATGTGCGAACTCAAAGATGAATGCATACTACCAGCTCATAGATGAGGGCTCACTATGTACCTAAATCATAGATGAAGGTACTCCATCAACTCAAAGACGGAGATGGAAACATAAGAAAATTGTGCTGACTTAAAGACGAAAGCACGTTACCAGCTCAAAGATGAAGGTAACAGGATAAAGTGTACCTAACTCATAGATGAAGGCATTCCATCAACTCAAAGACGAAGATGGAATCAAAAGAAACCTGTGCAAGCTCAAAGATGAATGCACACTACCAGCTCATAGATGACGGTACTTCACCAACTCAAAGACGGAGGTGGAATCAAAAGAAATCTTGCTAACTCAAAGATGAATGCATATTACCAGCTCAAAGTTGCAGGTACTTCACCAACTCAAAGACGAAGGTGGAATCAAAAGGAATCTGTGCTAAACCCAAAGACGAAAGCACGCTACCAGCTCAAAGTTGCAGGTAGAACCATGGAACTTTCTGTGAGGATGTTATCAACTCATAGATGGAGATAGTAATTAATTTATCCGAGGGATAACAAAGGTTACCACTCATGGATGTAGGTAACTCAAGTTTGTAACGGGTACCAACTCAAAGATGAAGGTATAAAGGACTCGGACACAATATCTGTCATGTCTATTTTACTGAATGAGAGTCACAAAGACTATATTGTTGCCTTCTTTTACTGGCAATTTCTGAGCTTTATCTGGAGACACGAGGTTCAAACTAGGATAGAACTAGAATGAAACGGTCAAACAAGACTTTAACTGAAGAGGAATGAACTCATCAGGATTTACAACTGAAACAACCATCTTCCACGAGGCATAGATCTCTGTGAGGAACATGACCAATAAAAGGTATTTTGCTGCTTATGAGGATACTCTATATGGAGAGATTGACTCAACCCACAATATAAACAAGGAAACAAGGTGCATATGAATGCAAGCATGATATGTCATAGATATGCATGAATATTTAGTAATGAATGCATGATGGACAGACAAAACTAGGAATAACTAAAAATGTTAACAGCTGCATAAGGACTTGCTGGAGATTTGCACTGAAACTCGCTAGGGAGTAGTACAAAGACTTGCTGGGGAATTGGTACAAGAGCACCATATCCAGGTTTCTTTAAAAGTCTGTCTCTGCTGAGGATTCCGTAGAAGAATGGAGATGCCTTCTACTTCAAAAATGCAGGAGATTCCCTGCGGTTCTTGAATTTGTGAGGTATATGAGGATTGGACCTTTCTGAGGACTCCGCTGGGGATACAAGGTGTTATCCTCTGGAAATAAGATGATATTGTAAGAGAAGCCCTGCAATTCTTGAATTTGCTGATAATGCAGAAGGGATTATTCTTCTGGAAGACTCCGCTGGGGATAAAGTCCGCTGGGGATAGGTGGTATCTTTCCAGGGAATAAGAATATAGGGGAAATCTATCCTTGATTTTTTTGCTTTAATTATCATGGAGACTTTCTGTATCTGAAGACTCTGCAGGGGATTATGGTGTCTGATATCTGGTTACGAGATCTTTCCTCTAGGAGACTCTGCCGGGGAACAGTGATGTCTGGCCTTTGAATATAAATGAGAATTCAGGAGAAATCCTGCAATTCTTGAATTTGCTTAAAATGCATAACACACTCTTCTTTTACTACAAAACATTACTGAGGAGGAGACATATCCTTCTATTGAATGGACAGAGAACAACAGGAGATTCCCTGTAGTTTCTGAATATCAACTTTCTTCACTCGCTGAGGGATGGAGACCTCTGTATTACTCCTGCTCAGGGAAATCAAATCTTCCTTCTCATCCTCTGCATGGGACATTGTTGATCCCGCCTTAATAAATTACTGGGGAAATACCTATAGTAATCCCATAGGCCAAATCTGTAACTTAAAACCTGGATCAAAGTCTTCATGATCAATTAACCGGGGAGTCTTCATGCCCCAAGTGAAGGGAACAATCTTCTTGAAATATTTCTTGCATGATCTCTTGAGGAAAAATAGGAAGCAAAACTGGGGATATCTAGAATCACAACCTCTGCTGGAGAAATATTACTGCCAAGACACCTGTGGAGATCTTTTCATCATATACATATGAGGATAGTAACATGAACATGTCTAGTTGGAATCACATGATTTTAGAATTACTGGGACCACATGTATCAATCCTTTTATTGATGTCCACAAATCAAAATAAATAATCTTTATAGTTTTCAAAAACTGTTTTTAATTCAAAACTTTTGTTTCAAAACATATTTGTCAAAGTAAAAGAACTTTCGTAAATTGAAATGAAAATTAAGAGTGCCAAGAAATATAGAAAGGCTCAAATTGATTTGATAGGATGGTAATCAGCCAACAACATGATTCCATAGATCTTTACAAATTGGAAAATGGTAATTTCGTGGAAAAAGGGTACGTTGAACTACAATGACATCATTCTCTCTTCCACTTTTGACCTGTATTGCAGCCTTGAGAAAGTTGGAGAACTGTTGAAAATATTCTGATACTTCAATGATCTTATCTCTGTTATGCAGTTACTTGCCTGAAATCCCTAACTTTTGCCTAGATTGCCCTTTCGGGTTTTCAATCTATCGGGATAATATTCTCTTTGTTTTTTTATGTCTCTAATTTCTGCTTGGACCACCCTTTCAGGTTTTCAGTCCACCGAGACGCTCACTTTTGCCTAAGCCGCCCTTTCGGGTTTTCAACTTAGCGAGCTGTTCTTTTCATTTTTTAGGCGAAGTATTTCTTGACTGCATCTGTATTCACGGGACATGGAAGCTCTTCACCATCCATGTTTGTAAGAATTAAAGCACCGCCTGAGAAGGCTTTCTTGACAACATAGGGTCCTTCATAGTTAGGAGTCCACTTGCCCCTAGAATCATTGTGAAATAGTATTATCTTCTTGAGCACAAGGTCACCCTCTTTGAATTCTCTCGGCTTAACCTTCCTATCAAATGCCTGCTTCATTCTCTTTTGATATAACTGTCCATGGCACAAGGAAGTCATTCTTTTTTCTTCAATCAAATTCAACTGATCGTATCTGTTTTGGCACCATTCAGCCTCTGACAACTGAGTTTCCATTAGTATCCTCATTGATGGAATTTCAACCTCTATCGGTAACACAACTTCCATACCGTATACAAGTGAAAATGGGGTTGCCCCAGTTGAAGTACAGACTGATGTTCTATATCCGTGTAGTGCAAAAGGCAGCATTTCATGCCAATCTTTGTAGGTAACAACCATCTTTTAAATGATCTTCTTGATATTCTTATTTGCAGCTTCAATTGCCCCATTCATCTTGGGACGGTAAGGAGAAGAGTTGTGATGCTCGATCCTGAAACTTTCACATAATTCATCCATCATTTTGTTGTTCATATTGGAGCCATTGTCAGTGATGATCTTGTTTGGAATGCCATATCGGCAAATGAGATTATTTTTGATGAATCTGACCACCATTTGCTTTGTCACCTTTGCATACGAAGCTGCTTCCACCCATTTGGTGAAGTAATCAATTGCCACGAGAATGAAACGGTGTCCGTTGGAAGCTTTGGGTTCAATCATACCGATCATGTCAATGCCCCACATTGAGAATGGCCAAGGAGCAGAAATCACATTCAAAAAGGTTGGTGGTACATGAACCTTATCAGCGTAGATCTGACATTTGTGACACTTCTTTACAAATTTGTAGCAATCTGATTCCAGGGTCAACCAGTAGTAACCAGCTCTCAACATCTTTCTTGACATAGGGTGGCCATTTGCATGAGTACCAAAGGACCCTTCGTGAACTTCTTTCATCAACATTTCTGCTTTCTTTTTGTCAACACATCTGAGTAAGACCATGTCATAATTCCTCTTATAGAGCACATTCTGATTAAGGAAGAAACTGCCTGACAATCTTCTCAAAGTCTTTTTATCTTTTTCTGTTGCTCCAAGAGGATACTCCTGAGTCTGAAGGAAATGCTTGATATCGTGGTACCATGGTTTATCATCAAAACTGGCCTCAACTGTAAACACATGTGCTGGTCTATCAAGTCGCTTGATCACAATTCTGGGTGCTTCGTTTGGAAAACCCACTTGATACATTGAAGACAACGTAGCTAGAGCATCTGCCATATGATTCTCATCCCGAGGAATGTGATGCAATTCAACCTTGGTGAAGAAAGTCAACAATCTTCTTGCATAGTCTTTGTATGGGATCAAGCCAGGGTAACGTGTTTCCCATTCTCCTTTGATCTGATTGATAACTAACGCTGAGTCACCATAAACAGTGAGATTTTTGATGGGGAGGTCAATGGCTTCTTCAAGACCCATGATGCAGGCTTCATATTCAGCAATGTTGTTTGTACATTCAAAACAAATTCTTGCCGTGAAAGGAATATGAGAACCTTCTGGAGCGATAATGACTGCACCTACTCCATGTCCATAAGCGTTGGAAGCTCCATCAAATACTAAACCCCATTGAGAATCTGGTTCAGGTCCTTCTTCAGAAAGTGGCTCTTCACAATCTCTGGATTTTAGGAACATGACATCTTAATCAGGAAACTCATCCTCATTATCATCGTGATCTTCAACGGGTTGGTGAGCAAGGTACTCAGCCAACACACTGCTCTTGATAGCTTTCTGGGTATGATACTCAATGTCGTATTCTGATAACAGCATCTGCCATCTTGCAATCTTACTAGTGAGTGCAGGCTTCTCAAAAATGTACTTGATTGGATCCATTTTGGATATCAACCAAGTGGTGTGACTTAACATATACTGCCTCAATCTCTTAGCAGCCCAAGCCAATGCATAACATGTCTTCTCGAGTAAGGAGTATCGTGATTCACAGTCAGTAAATTTCTTGCTTAGGTAGTAAATGGCATGCTCTTTCTTTCCAGTTTCGTCTTGTTGACCCAGAATACAACCCATAGAATTCTCAAGCACTGTCAAATACATAACCAACGGTCTTCCAGCAACAAGTGGTAACAAGATAGGAGGCTCCATGAGGTACTCTTTGATACTGTTAAATGCTTTCTGACAATCCTCTGTCCAAACACAATTCTGACTCTTTCTCAGCAATTTGAAGATAGGTTCACAAGTGGCAGTCATGTGAGAAATAAACCGGGATATGTAATTCAATCGTCCTAGAAAACCTCTCACTTGCCTTTCTGTTTTTGGTGCGGGCATCTCTTGGATAGCTTTTACTTTATCTGGATCAACTTCAATGCCTTTTTGGCTGACAATGAAGCCCAAGAGTTTACCTGACCTGACGCCAAATGTGCATTTGTTCGGATTGAGGCGAAGACGGAACTTCCTCAATCGTTGAAACAGCTTCAATAGATCTACTAAGTGACCTTCTTCTGAACGAGACTTCGCGATCATGTCATCCACATAAACCTCAATCTCTTTGTGCATCATGTCGTGAAAGAGCGTTGTCATGGCTCGCTAGTAAGTAGCACATGCGTTCTTCAACCCAAACGACATTACTTGATAACATAATGTTCCCCATGGTGTTATGAAGGTAGTTTTTTCCATGTCTTCGGGAGCCATTTTGATATGGTTATACCCGGAGAATCCGTCCATGAAGGAGAATATGTCAAACTTTGATGTATTGTCTACCAACATGTCAATGTGAGGCAGGGGGAAATCATCCTTTGGGCTTGCTCTATTTAAGTCACGATAGTCGACACACATTCGTACCTTCCCGTCCTTCTTAGGAACTGGCACAATATTTGCTATCCACTCTGGATACACTGAAGTGGCAAGAAAACCAGCATCTATTTGCTTCAGAACTTCTTCTTTAATTTTGACGGCCATATCTGGATGTGTTCTTCTTAATTTCTGTTTGACCGGTGGACATTCTGGCTTCAAAGGTAGCTTGTGCTCTACGATGTCAGTGTCGAGACCAGGCATATCTTGATAAGACCAAGCAAACACATCTACATACTCTTTGAACAGGCTGATCAATTGCTCCTTGACCTGTGGGGATAACAATGCTCCAATTTTGACTTCTTTCACATTTTCTTCCGAACCCAAGTTGACTGTTTCCAAAGGCTCCTTGTATGGCTGAATAGTGTCTTCTTCATTTTCAAGATGGCAGGCGACCTCTTCTGGAATCTCATCCCACTCTTCCTCTTCAGCTTCGAATACAGAATGTTCAAAGTTGGGAGAGGGCATGATGTCATTGTGTTCAACGGGTTTAAGTAACCTGTACAAACAATTGTTTTTAGAGGACTGACCATGACATGCAAAAATGTGTTCTTTTAAGGTTTTTTTGTGTTACCATTTTCCGAAAAAGCTGAAAAGATAAAAGGACAGAAGTGTATAGGAACACAAAAGATCTTTTTCATGGATAGTACGTTTTTGACAAAAGTGCCCATTTTACAAAATTAATGCTTCGCGCATTGGGCTAAAGCGGAAGATTTTTGAAAACTGAAAAGCTTATTACTTTGATATGTGGACACAATGTGGAATGTCAACTGCGGTCCAGTTCTTCATAACTACTCCAGTCGCCATTCGGTCTTTCCCTCGAAGAGCTTTTATCTCTTTTTGTAATTCCGCAAACTGATCTTGGAATTCATCCATTCTATCATTGAGACCAGGATCCTCACTTGGGGTAGGGCCGTGATAGACAGGTTCTCCTAGGTGAGGAGTATAGTGAACAACGGGAGGCACATTAGTGAAGACAGGAGCATTTGGTGGAACGAACTCTTGTTGATATCTATCTTGATTAAGATCCCTGGGTATTTCCCAAGGACGGGATGCTGTGATGGTAACAGAAGTGACTGGGACAACGTTGATTTCTGAAGCGATGACTGTAGTGACGGGTGTTGCTGTTGTCTGATTCTGAATTTGAGGTTGATTCTGTGCCGAAGTCTGTCCTGAATTATGAACTTGAGCCCTAGCCTGGGCTTCCTCTACTTGTAGACGGGTGGTTAACATTTGGTTGCGCATCTCTGCTGCCTGTGCTTGCGCCTGGATCTGTGCATCTTGTGCTTCGGCAACCTGAGCTTGTGCTGTTTGAAGTTGAGCAGCTTGGGCTGCTTGGTTTGCTATCAATGTCTCGACCATAGCAGAAAGGCGGTCAACCTGAGCTTTCAATTCTCGGTTCTCGTTATCTGTTATCTCCATTCTTCTTTTGTAGTTGGCTCTTGTGTTGTAATTATGCGTCAGCTTGAAATGGATCTGCTGGCGGGAAGCAACTGTTAGAAGACTGGACCAAGACAGACAACCTGTATGCACGTGATGCATGGATATGCAAAATGAATGATTTTCCAAGGAACTCTAAGTGAAGGAAAAGATAGAATTGCAAACATTTTTGATAACAAAACAAAGTTATCAACCCAAAATACAACCAAGAAAACCATTTAAGGACATGTGTCATCAGGACGAGCATAAACAAGTAGGAGTTGTCCTTCAAGTCTCTCAATTCTTTCTTCATAGGCCTTCTGCATAAAAGCTTTCTCCTTCACCAAACTGTCCACAAGACCTTTCCATGCACCTGAGGACTGTGGAATCTGGGAGTAATCTGTTGTGCCTGAGGAAAATAAATCCTCTTGCACCCTTGGACGTTTACCTGCACGATCTTCTCCACTCAGCTCCTTTAACTGTCTCTGAAGTTCTTCATTTTCCATTTCGAGCACCTGGGCCTTATCCTTCCAAGCGTCTCTCTCTTTCTTGACCCTCTCCAAGGTGGCTTGGAGTTCTTCTTTGTCATCTAGCGGAAGGTAGGGGGTCTTCAACGGAGCGGGTTTGATAGGATCATGATGTGGGTATGGCATTTTCAACTGTATAGCTCTGGCTCTGATCCACTGGAGGTACGGCTCATAGGAGGTACAATCTTTCTTACCCAATTCAAGTCTCCTTTTGCGACAAACACGATGCCAAGCTCTTACTACTCTCTCTTTCATGGTAGGATCCTCCTCGTTATCCCTCAAGAAAATACCTTCTAAAAGAATGTTAGGAGGCTTGTCCTTCATAGGGTAACCGAGTTGTCTCCTAGCAAGTACTGGATTATAAGAAGTGATTCCCTTTGTGCCCATGAGGGGCACATTGGGGAACTCCCCGCAACTATCAATGATCTTCACATCGTCTAAAACTCTACTATACCATGCAATATCTGACTGGGTAAGAGACATAATCCTCTGTGACCACTGAAGTCCTGACTTGCGATCCCAAAAAGTAGCTGACTTAGGAAGATGAGAGACAAACCATTTGTAGAGTAACGGTATACAGCAGACTATGGTTCCTCCTCCTTTCAAAGTACGGTAATGGATGGAATGATAGGTGTCTCCGAGCAAAGTTGGAACAGGATTACCACTTAGGAAGATGCGTATAGCATATGAATCCACAAAACCTTCAATATTAGGAAATAGTAACAAACCGTAGATCAACAAGGCGAACAGATGCTCCACAATAATATCACAACCTTGACTGGCAAAATAAGAAACCTTCCCCATTAAGAACTTGGCAGTGAAACCTGGAAGTCCTCCTTTGGTGGTGAAGTTATTCTTGAATTCTGACTTCTTCATGTACAACACTTTTGCAAGAGAACTGTGCTCGGGTAACTTTTCTGAACTAGAGAAAGGTACTGTATCAGCAACTGGGATGTGAAGCAACTGGGCATACTCTTCCAATGTAGGCATGAGTTGATAGTCTGGGAATGTGAAATAGTGATAGACTGGATCATAGAACTGTACTAATGTCTGCAATAACCCTTCTTCCATCCTAAGTGTCAATAAAGATATAAGTGCCCCATATCTGTCTCTGAAACCAATAGGATCTGCGATCGAAGAAACCAGTTTCTTTAGTTCATCTATCTTTGGATTGATGAGATTGTACTTTTTCACACTTCTCCGTCCAAAATCCATGTTTCTTGCAATATTTGCAATCCTCACTTTAAGTTCCTTGGAAAAAGGTTGAAATGATGGGAATGAATGCATGTTATGCATGAATGCAACAAACACAAACATGGTCAAACAATACAAGGCTCAAAGTTCATCACCAGCATGGAGTTTAGGACAAAGCCCCAAGATAAGTTCTAAGGTTCACCTGCCAAACGGGTTCTAAAAGTTCCCAAGGTTATGGATCCTTCTTCGGATAATACCGGGTTAAGCAACTGCTCGCTTTCCAATATTATTCTCAAAAGAATCTCGCTTGAGTGTGATATCGCGTATCAACCAAACCAGACTTTTGGTCCGAAGTGGTCACCGCATCACATCCTAAGTAAGGCCAAGATGGGGTAAAGGTAAACTAAGGTCCTTGGCTTCACGGGCCCGTCGAAAGAAACAATGCCTCACAAATGACTTGTTTAGCACTATCACCCTCAAAGAGGTCTCCACCAAGCGGACAAAGGCTCAAGTCAACTCGGTAAGGATTGTCTCCTATCAAGTCAACCTGAATTATCATCCATCCTATCTCAAATGTGCCCCAAATCCGGGTATAGGATTTATCACAAGTATCCCTCAAAACCTAAAATAACAAACATTACAAACAATACAATTTAGCAAATATTCACAAAGCAAACATATAAACAAGCAAAGATAGGCTAAACCCTCAAATAAGTTTAATCATTGTTATCCCCAGCAGAGTCGCCATTCTGTCGCGGTGGGATTTTTCACGAGATTAAGTATTGATTGAACTTAACCCGTTTGAAAAATATTTTAAATGCAAGAGTCGCCACCGTCTTTTATTTTATCCAAAAAGAGGAAGGGAAAAATAACGATAAATCCCTTTAGAGTTAGGGGTTCGGGGGTTGGTTATGCAAAAGGAAGGTATTAGCACCCTCTACATCTGTGGTACTCCACAGGAACCTTTTTGCTTATGTTTATGTGGATGCTTTGCTTTTTTCGCTTTGATCGTTTGATTGGGGAGATGAGAAAAGAACTTGATTTTATTGCTTTTGGACTCGATAAAGTCGTAGACTTCATGCCTAAGTATCTCCAAGGCGCAATGGAGAAATCAGAATCCACGTAGTTCTCCCAAAAGAAAAGGGGAAAGTCTGTTTTGTTGATTTTAGATTGGCGTGTCTTGCCATCTCTTGCTCGACCTAGGCGGGAGGCTTCGAGACTGACACGTCCTTTTGAAAATGTTTTTAAACTGAAAAGCCAAAGCTGGCAAAAGATTTGAATGAGCCTAAACCCTGAAACAATAAATAAATGGGCTCATTATAAGGAAGCCCAAGAGTAAGCTTGTGAGTGTGTGAAAAGGGTTTCTTAAACGGCGACCGTTGGAATCGCATCGGGTTTCTCTTTTTTGGATTTTTCGATTTTTTAACATAAAACGTGAACGATACGATTAAACACACAATACAGAACATAAAAAATGCGAGAAAGTAAATTATTACAACACAGTTAGCTATGAATAGTTAGTATTACGAATAGTCAGTGGAGTTAATCGAGCTGAAACTGAAACGAAACGGTTAGTAACAACATAAACAAATATAAAAAACAATGTAAACATTTACTTTAGACAAAATAAACATTTGATATAAATAAACATTTAATTAAAATAAACATTTAAACAAATAATTAATTTAACTAACATTTAAATAAAACATATATGCAAAATAATAATAAAAGATAAACAATATTTAGTAAACAAAAGTATATATATATATATATATATATATATATATATATATATATATATATATATATATATATATTTTAGACAATAAATATATAGTAGACAAAAATAATATATATGTAGATTTAGACAAATAATATATAATAGACAAAAATAATATATATATATTTAGATAAATAATATATTAAAACACATGTCGGCAAGCCGGAACTTTGCCGATTTCAGAGATAAGTGAAGAATATTACCTTGTGTGAAGAGGATGAACTTCTGATCGTCCAAATGATCGACCAAAAGCTGGAAACCGTCACCGACGCAGTGCTGGCTGCCTTCGTGAGTACCTGACTTCAACGTCGCTTTTGATCGGTGAAACGACGCCGGAATGAAATGAACCTTGGATATTTGTGACCTGGACTCAACGAACTTCAAAGATATGAAATCGATTTTGTGTTTCGGTGAATAATCGGGACGATTTTGGGTTACCGAAAATGAAGGACAAGTGAAATACGGTAATGCTTTTGGAAAAATATTTCTTTTCAATTCTCTGTTTCTCTCACCACACGTTTTTTCCTTACTGATCCACCTTTTTTCTTTCTTTTTCTTACTAACCACATCTATATATATATATATATATATTTAGATTACTTAAACAATAAGAAACCTAAAAAATATCTAACATAAATTAATAGTATTTATTTAGATTACTTAAACAATAAGAAACCTAAAAAATATCTAACATAAATTAATAATATATATTTAGATTACTTAAACAATAAGAAACCTAAAAAATATCTAACATAAATTAATAATATATATTTAGATTACTTAAACAATAAGAAACCTAAAAAATATCTAACATAAATTAATAATATATATTTATATATTATATAATAATAATAATAATAAACTAATATAATATTAATCCTAATTAAATAAACTAATTAACAACTAAACACAATTAATATTAAGCACAAATAATATTAAGGACACACGATTAAAATACGATAAAATCGAGCGACACGAACGCGATAAAAACGATGACAATTTGCACAGCAAAACAGACAAATTGATAAAACCAATAAACCAGTAAATCGGTAAACCAGTAAAATCAACAACACGACTCAAACAGACTCGATTAAATCACACGGCACAACACGTAATTAAATAAACAACCCTAGGCAATAATAAAATCAACACGACATCACGAAAACGCTGACAAACACAATCACAAATAATCGGACAATACGAAAACTCTAATATATTCGAAATACAGTCAAAATACCGACAAACAAACAATTAAATAGATAAAAACACACAAAACCTAATCGAAGCGATGCCACACACAACAGAGATAAGCGAGATAAATACGAGGCAACGATATCGGCCAGGTTTTGCTAAAACAATGAAATACAACACGGTAAGCGACGAAAACACACAAAACCTAATCAAACCAGTTGTCATGCGAAGTTTAAGAAATTGAGATGAATACGAGACAACGAGATTAATCAAGATGTGGTCAACAAAGCCAAAGTCAAATTTTGGGGTGCGACAGTCATGATCAGTGATAGAATATTTACCTCTTGTGACGGTTGAAACCTTTGGTGCAGATCTCTTGTAACGATCAAAACCCTTTGATGCAGATCCACAAAACGATCACGAACATTGAACGATGACAACGTCTCTACTCAGTCCACACGAACGGATTCCTTCAATCTCAGTGCTAGCTGGTATGAATGAAGGCTTTGAGTGAGAGAGAGAGAGAGAGAAAAACGAAATTAATGCAACCGCAATGAATGCTTCTGCACAAAGGGTTCTATTTATAGAACCATTTGTGTGGGCTTCAAGCTAAAAGCCCACTTAAGTGTATTTTGGCCCATATCTTATAATATGCCCAAAATCACTTAAGCCCATGGTACTTTACCATATTTCGTATTATACTCAAGTACACCGTACCTTACGATGTTCTATAATCCACTTAAGGGCACCGTACCTTACGGTATTCCTTAGTTACTCTATCTCTCATCAATCCGTCCTTTGTGTGTGACCCTGTAGGTTTTCGTGACGTTGGCAATTATATTAAATCATGTATTTAACATAATAAACAGTGAGCGGTATCTAGCAACACATCACTGCTACCCAAGACACGAAAATGTCATGTGATCTGACAATTCCTTCTGTGATAATACTTATGTGTATAATTACCCTTTTGCCCTTATGTCTATATTGAACACAAGGCATAGACCGTGTCATCCTTGTCCAGTTCAATATTGGGCCCATAGACATTTATCCTATTATGCAGGATGGGCAAATTCCATCTAGGTCACTCATGTCCCTCAGCATGCTTCGTGGAGTACCCATCAACTGTCTTTATGGTTATCCAGTTACGGACAACGTTGGATTAGCAATAAAGCACTCGACTCTACATCTAGGGTCCATAGTGGTTTCAGGTCGAAGAGTGGAATACACTATTATCACCATGAGAATAACTTATGACACCTTGCATAACTTTCTATATAGTATTCTCATAGCGGGTCAATCCAGTATAAATATTACTCGTAATATTCATACCTATGTTTAAGACTTGATAACTCTTTATCCATGATCCATGAGATGTGATCATCAGTCTACAAACATAATAGTCTTAATGCTTTAATGTTATCCCACTTCACACTAAAGCTCGACTACGGATACTTTAGGAATAATGTCCTTATGTTTAATGTGTTCTCATGATTAAGTCACACTTAAAACATTAAACGGACTATCGATTCCAGGGACTTTATTAATCAACCATAATAAAGAGAATGCCTTTTATCATTCGATACAAGTACCAAAATTGTATTGGCCTCTAGGGCTTACACCAACACTGTGGGCTCAAATGAGAGAGGCCCAAGTCCAAAATTTTTCTGTTATATTTTATTTATTTATTTATTATTTTTCTTTTCGATTATTTTTTTTCGTTTTCTTTTTTCTTTGGTTTTTTTTTCGTTCTTTTTTTTTGTTCATTTTTTTTTCGTTTTTCGTTCTTTTTTTTTAAACACGTGGGCTTCGCCTAGCGAGCATGACAATTCAAGAAATTTCTCTGAGCGTAGGTGATTCTAGTGGCTTTTCTTGGGACTCGCTAGGCGACCCATTCTGCTCGTCTAGCGAGCATGACAGCTCATGAACAAACGTTTGCTCCTTCAAGATTAACGTTTTGACTGACGAATAGACCCCATTTGAACCTGTTGGAAGTATCTCAAGCCATTCCCTTGTGTTGACTGATCATCTAAATAGAACCCACAAAGTGTCTTGGATGATACTCAAGCTTCAAACAAAAGATGTTAGTGACACATTTTTGTGCTTTTGGTTAGTAAACAAAAGTAAGAGAAACAATGATGTATAATTCAAGCATGCTTGGTGATCTCAAACCAATCACAAGGAGTCCCACCCAAAGGCAAAGAGAACCAAGATGCTAAAGATTCTTGAGGCAATGCAAATGCAATGTTATGATACCATGAGGGATCTTAGGGTCAAAATTGGGGTCTTACAGATGCCCCTATTTAAGGTCATTCTAGCCGGAGAAGTGAAGGTTAAAATCTTCGTCTCGACGGGGTAGAATGGGCTTAAATAATAACAAAGAGACGAATTTTGGTCCCTAAGAGACCTCATGATGCAAATGTAGGTATGAAAAATGGTAGCACTCTGTGGAGATATGTGTCCACAAAAGCAAAGAAATCAGAAGCCACTGATAATCCATATGAGCAATCTACTCCATGGGACCAAGACCCTAGGGACTCTCCTGGGGATAGAAAAGGGATAAAAATACGCGAGCAGATCACGACTCAAAGCGTGGGGAACAGAATTCCAAAGGGAAAAGGTCCAATGGAAAGACTCGAGATGACTCGAAGATGCATGTATTGGGGAATATGCCAATACAGCAAAAAACTATCCACATCGGATACTTCGGATAAAATCCGAATGAAAACAATCCACTAAGGGACTTCGTTGGGGATGTCCACAAGGACACTCCAGGGGAAGCAGCGGGACGAGGTATTACCGGTTACTGGGTAATAAGCTCAAGGAGACATGTGATCTAAACGCCAGGTATGAGGGTGAGAGATACAACATGCTCAGGAAGAGATGAATATCCAAGACCGGTATAAGGGTGAGATATATCAAAACTTCAAAACGTCTGAGGAAAACCTAAAAGGTATACTTCAACTCAGGGATTCTGACTCCATAGGGGACAAAAAGTCATAATAGGGAGCAGAGAGGAAGGAACACCAGGGATACCGGTTACTGGGCATATAATAGGTGACCAACCAAGGCGTGAATTGGGGAATATTCCCAAAACACTCATCATCCACAAGAGGGCTAAAAAGCAAACTCGATTATAGGATGGATATTCGACTCCGCAAAGGGAATACAAATCTTACTCTATTGGGGAAGAACAAAAGCTTCGACCAAAGAGTGCATGAGATATACTATCTATTACCGTCAGAACGTAGATAATATACTCGCATGGACAATTATCCACAACCGGTTACTGGGTTAATAAAGGATAAATTGACCGAAAAGAAAAGGCATCGGGATACCGAAACTAGGTATATAATGATTACCAATTCAGGGGAGAAACAATCGTCACCAACAATAACAGGGTAGAAGAGAGATGACCCGCTGGGGATAAATTGCATAATCAGAGCAATTATCCAAACAGATGAGAGGATATCATCACCGAATATTGGATGAAGATGATTGTCACCAATTAAAGATGAGCAAAAATAGTTACTCTGTAAAAGGGAAAAAAATAGGGTTTACAACTACCGGTATGAGGGTAGAGAACCACAGACTCCGCCGGGGATAATAATTACTAATTATTGAGCAATTATTCATTTACCACGGGGAAACAGGAAAAGAGTCTCAAGAGACCGATCTAGGATCAAACTAGATAGGCACACCAAATCAAGACTTGTCCCGGTGAGAATATAACTCAATGGGGAAAACCATCCCAATATATGTGTTGGGAAGGAACAAAAACAATCAACATCCACGAGGATATAACCCGGTGGGGAATATGGAAGAAAGGATAAGCGCTTTCTGCTTATGGAGCTGACTCTATATGGAGAGATCAGACACACACATCTGCTCGGGGAAGTATGAAATTCTAGTTAACAGACTTTCGATGTCACACGGGTTGTTATGACATCCAATTCTGCGCAGACAAGAATTATGCAGAACTTAAAAACGTAAGTGCAGTAAAAAACACAAGGAATTGCTTACCCAGTTCGGTCCAACATGACCTACGTCTGGGGGCTACCAAGCCAGGGAGGAAATCCACTATTAGTAGTATTAATTCAGACCTTAAACCAACTGTTTAACCCTATCACTTAATACCTACCCAATACAATTTCAATCTTACACTAAGATCAGAGTTCCTACTCACTCCCCCTCAATCACCACAGTGATTACAACCTTTAATTAAAATTAAAGACAATTTTGAAGTCACACTTCAAACAACTCTTGATTATGCTTAACAACTTTAATCAAGATACACAACACTCACGCTTAAAAGCTTAGAGTGACACAACACTTACAACTCAATGAACACCCTATACCAATGCAATCATCTCAGTGATAATAGCTTGGCTCACAAGATACACCTAATACAAGACACACAACAATACAGCAGTGAAGTATGACGGACACACACAATCTTCACGCCTAAAATCCCCGAGTTCTGAAAGAAGGATTGCCATCCTTTTATATTGCAGCACTTGGGCCTTGTACTTGTATTTCCTGAATTTAAGGTCAAGCGAGTTAACCTAAATTCCACAACTAGGTTACTAACAAATAAGCTATTTGTTAGGTTCATTAATTGTAGTTTAATTGTTGGTTTCCTGGATTTTAGCTCAGCTGTTGACTTCCTGAAGAATAGCCTGAGCAAAATGTTGAAACAGAAAAACTAAACAACCTACAATTTAGCATATGTTGTCTGGAGTGAATGTCACAACATTTAGTTTGACATCCAAAGCATAGACCATATGCTAAGTCTGTTATCTTCCTGAAAACAGACTATACAAATTTGTTGTACTGTACAGAACCAATCTATCCATACTTCAGTATCAGCGTACATTAATAAATGTCAAAACATCCAATTTGACATTTACACATAGAGCCTTACATAAGGTCTGTTATCCTCTTGATAAGCAGACTGAGCTGCATACTGAAATGTAGCAGAAAACCAATCTGCCTATTGTTCAGTATATGCTGTCAATGATGAATGTCATAACATCCAGTTTGACATTCAGACTGTAGGCCTTATGCCAGGTCTGTTATTTCCTTGATAAACAGACTAAAAATAAAGACTGAGTTATAGAGAACACCAACTGTTATATTCCTCAGTATCTGCTGACAGGGATGAATGTCATAACATCCAGTTTGACATTCAATAAATCCTGTATTAACTAAACCTGCAGTATACTACTCAAATATGTCATGACATCAGCCAAGACATCAGAGTACAGCTAGATATTCTAACATACAATGCAGTCAAACAAACATCTCCACAGCATGTCATGACATCAGTCAAGACATTAGAATCCAGCTAGTGTTTTACCATACAATGCAGCCAATTAAACATCTACAACCTCCCCTTTTGGCAAATTTTTGGCTAAAACACTTTGGTCTCACAACAGAGTCCATAGCAGCGGAAATCACACATCTAGCAGGAAATTCACCTAGCTAATACACTCAGAGTAGCAGCACACTGACACAGATGGAAGTTAAATAAAAACTTCACATAGCAGCACACATACAAAAGTTAAATAAAAACTTCTAATTGCAGCACACATAAACACACTCACACTCATAGAAGTGGAACATCAGCTGCAACACAACCTCTGGATTAGAGGATCTTGAATATCTGTCTTGAATATCTGTTTAACAAAACAATCTGTTGTCCTGGGGCATCACAGGTGTTACTCCCCCTTTTTGTCAAAAATGTTGCCAAAGCAACACTTTAAATTACAGACCAACATAACATAACCAGAATTACACAAATGACAGAGTTACAGTCTTGATTTTACTTCACAGTTTCAATCAAGAATACCCCTCTTGATCTTGCTTTACAGCTTTGATCAAGACAACACCCACTTGATCTTGCTTCACAACTTTGATCAAGTGGTCACACATTCTTGCTTTACAGCAGGTACACCCATATCAGATGCCATGACTTTGAGTCTGACATCTTGAACCACTCATGCATGAGCACTTTCTTGAAGTCCAGCGGGCACATAGGCCGACCTATGTTAGGATATCCCCTTAATATCTTGTTACTACACTTGCAGCAAGTAACATAGCTGTGAACTGTTGTCCAGTCATAGCACACTTTCAATTGTTTAATAGGTTGAGATATTAAACAATACATCCCAAACATCATTGGTTGCTATAAGTCCTCAGAAAGGCATATTCCCAGTTTTCCCCTTAAATTTTCAAACTGAGTAGCATCCAGAGCCTTTGTAAACATGTCAGCCAGTTGTAGTTCAGTGGCTACATGTTCCAAGGTAATCACTTTGTCTTCCACCAGATCTCTGATGAAGTGATGTCTAATGTCAATATGTTTGGTCCTGCTGTGTTGGATGGGATTCTTGGAAATATTGATGGCACCGAGATTATCACAGAACAATGTCATGACATTTTGAGAGACATTGTACTCAGTAAGCATCTGTTTCATCCACACCAGTTGGGAACAACTGCTTCCAGCCGCTATGTATTCAGCCTCTGTAGTGGATAGAGATACACAGTTCTGCTTCTTGTTGAACCATGATATGAGATTGTTTCCCAAGAAGAAACATCCTCCTGATGTGATTTTTCTGTCATCAGCACTCCCAGCCCAATCAGCATCACAATACCCAGATAGGATAGGCTCAGACCCATGAGAGTATAGCATACCATAGTCACAAGTCCCATTGACATACTTGAGAATCCTCTTGACTTAATTCAAGTGGCTTACTTTGGGCTCTGCTTGGTATCTAGCACACACTCCAACTGCATAAGAAATATCAGGTCTACTTGCAGTTAGATATAGTAGACTACCTATCATGCTTCTATACAAGCATTGATTAACACTGGGACCTCCATCATCTTTGGTTAACTTTAAATGCTTAGGTACAGGAGTTCTTTTGTGCCTAGCATTATCCATACCAAACTTTTTAACTATGTTTTTGGGATATTTGATTTGGGAGAGAAACATAGAATCCTCCATTTGGTTAACTTGCATTCCAAGAAAATAAGTCAGTTCCCCAACCAGACTCATTTCAAACTCAGATTGCATCTCGTGAACAAAATGTTTCACCATTTGCTCTGACATTCCACCAAAGACAATGTCATCCACATAAATTTGGGCAATCATGATCTTGCCATCTGTATCCTTCACAAACAAGGTCTTATCCATCCCACCATTTCTGTACCCATGAGAGGTCAGAAATTCAGTCAACCTTTCATACCAAGCTCTAGGTGCTTGCTTTAACCCATACAAGGCTTTCCTTAGCTTGTACACATGTTTAGGTTGGTTAGGATCACAGAACCCTTTAGGTTGTTCCACATAGACTTCTTCATTTAAGTAGCCATTTAAAAATGCACTCTTCACATCCATTTGGAACAATTTGAACTTTAGAATGTAGGCCACACCTAACAGCAATCTGATTGACTCAAGTCTAGCAACATGTGCAAACGTCTCATCAAAATAAACCCCTTCAACTTGAGTATATCCTTGAGCCACTAGTCTTGCTTTATTCCTAGTGATTACTCCTTTCTCATCAGACTTGTTCTTGTAAATTCACTTGGTATCAATGATGTTAGTCCCTTCAGGTCGTGGAACTAGCTCCCATACTTCATTCCTTTTAAACTGCTCTAGTTCATCTTGCATGGCATTGATCCAATATTCATCAGTCAGGGCTTCTTTCACATTTCTTGGTTCAACCTTAGATACAAAACAGGAATTTGAGCTAATTTCCCTGGACCTGGTAGTCACACCACTATTGGGATCCCCTATGATAAGATCCTTAGGGTGGTCTTTCTGAATTCTGATAGATGGCATTTTGGTGGGTGCATCTACCTCACATTCAGGAGGAGTCTCCTGTACTTCTTCAGACTTGACTGGTATGTCTGTTGAAGTATCAAGGAATGTTCCAACATCCTCTATGACATCGATTCCTTCATCAATAAGCAGCTTTGGGATTCCTCTGACTGCTTCCTTGGATATGATCTTCTTCATTCCCCATAAGTGGAGATGACCAAAGCGTCTATGCCACAACTTCACCTCTTGTTCTTCCTTGGCTGAAGAGCAAATTGTGGAAAAGTTTGAGACTTTAGGTTCCCACAGATAGCAGTTATCTTTGGATCTGGATCCTCTCATAACTTCTTGATTGTCTCCATTTGTCACAATACATAGCTCCTTAGTAAACTGAACATAGAACCCTTGATCACACAGCTGGCTAATGCTGATGAGGTTAGCAGTTAGTCCTTTTACTAACAGCACATTATTCAGTTCTGGAACTCCGGAGCAGTCCAGCTTACCCACACCTTTTATTTTTCCTTTAGCACCATCACCAAAGGTCACATAACTGGTAGTGTGAGGTTGTATATCCACCAATAAATTCTCCATACCAGTCATATGTCTTGAGCAACCACTGTCAAAGTACCAGTCTTCTCTGGTAGATGCCCTTAGAGCTGTGTGAGCTAACCTAGCATACCATTGTCGTTTCTTGATGGTGGCATTATGCCTGTATGCCTTATACTTAGGTCTGACATGAGGGGCTTGGTTAGGATAACCATGCAGCTTGTAGCAGAAGACTTTTATATGGCCAAACCTACCACAGTGATGACATCTCCATCACTGAAATTTCTTCTTCTGATGGTTACTCATCCTGGTTCCCTGATGTTGAGACATTGGGTGTGACCTCCGCTTGAATTTCTGAACTTTAGCCTTTGAGCGTTTGAGTTCAGCTGAGGATTTTTTCACAAAGCCTAAACCAGACATGGTTCCAGACTTCTGTCCCACCTTTAGGATCTCTTCCAAGGAATCTGTTCCTTTATTTAGCATTCTGATGGATTTCGTCATTTGATCCAGCTTGGAGGTCAGCAAGGTTATCTCACCAGTTAGACCATCTATGACTGTCAGATGCTTCTGTTTCTCATCCTCCAGCTCCTTGATGAGCTTCTTCTTCTTTTCTCCTTGTACACACACTTCTGCACTGGTGACACATAGCTCCTTATATGATGCAACAAGTTCATCAAAGGTCAGTTCATCTGCACTTGAGTCATCATCAGTGGCACAAACACTAGTTAGTCCAGTGACATGTTTAGCAGATTCTCCTTCAGATTCACTCTCAGAATCTCCCTCAGACCATGTGACAGATAGCCCCTTCTTTTGCATCTTGAGGTAAGTAGGACATTCAGCTCTAATGTGTCCATAACCTTCACATCCATGACACTGGATTCCCTTGCCTTGGTTGAACTTTTCTTCAGAAGTTGATCTTTTCTTGATGTCAGACGAGATGTTCTTGACATTTGGTCTACCTTTTTGATCAATCTTCTTCACGAACTTGTTGAACTGTCTCCCAAGCATGGCTATGGCTTCTAATATGCTTTCATCACCTCCAGTATATCCTGCTTCTGACTCCTCTTCAGTATTTGATACAAAAGCTACGCTTTTGTTCTTCTTTTCAACATTCTCACACAAGCCCATTTCAAAGGTTTGGAGAGAACCAATGAGCTCATCCACCTTCATATTGCTGATATCTTGAGCCTCTTCTATGGATGTGACCTTCATAGCAAATCTCTTAGGTAAAGACCTGAGAATCTGTCTTACAAGTTTCTCTTCAGCCATTTTCTCACCTAAGCCACCGGAGGTGTTTGCAATTTCAAGAATATTCATGTGAAAGTCATGAATAGTCTCATCCTCTTTCATCCTCAGATTTTCAAACTTGGTGGTCAGCATCTGAAGTTTAGACATCTTCACCTTGGAGGTACCTTCATGAGTAATCTTGAGGGTATCCCACACTTCCTTGGCCAGCTCACAGTGGTGCACCAGTCTGAAGATGTTCTTGCTTATTCCATTGAACAATGCATTCAAGGCGTTAGAGTTTCCAAGGGCTAATGCCTCTTGCTCCTTGTCCCACTCTTCTTCAGGAATTTGCATACTGACTCCATCGTTACCTGTCTTCGTTGGATGTTCCCATCCTTTGTTGACAGCTCTTCAGACTTTGCTATCTAGAGACCTTAAGAAGGCTATCATATGAGGCTTCCAGTCATCATAGTTAGAACCATCCAACATGGGTGGTCTATTTGAGTGTCCTACATCCTTGTCCATGGTACTAGAAAGTAACTTCCCTAGATCTCACCCAGAATTTAACAGGAAGGGTGCCTGCTCTGATGCCAATTAAAATTCTAGTTAACAGACTTTCGATGTCACACGGGTTGTTATGACATCCAATTTTGCGCAGATAAGAATTATGCAGAACTTAAAAATGTAAGTGCAGTAAAAAACACAAGGAATTGTTTACCCAGTTCGGTCCAACATGACCTACGTCTGAGGGCTACCAAGCCAGGGAGGAAATCCACTATTAGTAGTATTAATTCAGACCTTAAACCAACTGTTTAACCCTATCACTTAATACCTACCCAATTCAATTTCAATCTTACACTAAGATCAGAGTTCCTACTCACTCCCCCCCAATCACCTCAGTGATTACAACCTTTAATTAAAATTAAAGACAATTTTGAAGTCACACTTCAAACAACTCTTGATTGTGCTTAACAGATTTAATCAAGATACACAACACTCACGCTTAAAAGCTTAGAGTGACACAACACTTACAACTCAATGAACACCCTATACCAATGCAATCATCTCAGTTATAATAGCTTGGCTCACAAGATACACCTAATACAAGACACACAAAAATACAGCAGTGAAGTATGATGGACACACACAATCTTCACGCCTAAAATCCCCGAGTTCTGAAAGAAGGATTTCCATCCTTTTATATTGCAGCACTTGGGCCTTGTACTTGTATTTCCTGAATTTAAGGTCAAGCGAGTTAACCTAAATTCCACAACTAGGTTACTAACAACTAGGCTATTTGTTAGGTTCATTAATTGTAGCTTAGTTGTTGGTTTCCTGGATTTTAGCTCAGCTGTTGACTTCCTAAAGAATAGCCTGAGAAAAATGTTGAAACAGAAAAACTAAACAACCTATAATTTAGCATATGTTGTTTGGAGTGAATGTCACAACATTTAGTTTGACATCCAAAGCATAGACCATATGCTAAGTCTGTTATCTTCCTGAAAACAGACTGTACAAATTTGCTGTATGTCGCATCCGCGAAAAACAACCGGCGGGCTGAAACCAAAACAACAACACAGAGCCGCCACTGCGCGTTATTTATCCCAAGATAGGGAAAGGAAACGCTCAGAGAAACCTGGAAAGGAAATGGCCTCGCGACCAAAGGGAAAGGGTAAGGGAGTCGGTTACGCAAGGGGAAGGTATTAGCACCCCTCACGTCCGTCGTACTCGACGGGATCCACGTTCTAAAAGAAAGAATAGGTTGCTAAAACATCACACACACACAAGGAACGCAGGTGGGGTTAAGGGGAAGAGAGCTCGATAGGACATCGCATCCTATGCCTACCTATCTCGTCTGGAACGAGAATCAGAGCTGTCGTAGTTCGGCTCACGCACGCCAAACAAACAAACACAAACACACCGACAAACATGGAGCCTGAATGCCAATCACTGGACTTACATCAGCATCCGAACCAAAACGCACACAAGAAGGCAAACGTGGAGCCCGAAAGCCAATCACTGGACTTATATCGGCATCCGAACCAAACAAACACAATCAGATAACAAGTAAACACACACAAAAAGAAAAAAAGTGCCCGGAGAGACCTCGCACGGTCTCCTGCCTACATACCTCGTCTGGAACGAGGATCAGGGCGATGTAGTTCCCCCGAAAGGGAAAGAAACTAGCCAGAAACCAAGGGAAGACACACTACCAGGGAGCTGGACTCGAGCCTAGTGTTGTCATGCATCATTACCCTATGTTCAGGTTTCTACCTACTTGCACAACTGCAAGCTAATCCTATCCAGGAAGAAAGCAAGCATTCAAGCATACATATCAAAACAAGCATTTCAAGTAAATATTCACATAGCACACACTATAACCAATCAAGTGAGGCTCAAACAATGGGTTTGACTGCCGAAGCAAGTCATCTGTACATGGGTAGTATTCGCTCTTAACCTTGCCATTGCGAGGCTAAGGTGAAGCAGATGAAAAGGTGAGTGAAGATTAGACTTCACAGCTCTTATCCCTGACCAGGGAGAGCTTTAGACAAAGGAGCGTGGGTCCAGAATGGAGGGACCCTTCTACGCTCAAAGACTCTGACTCGATTGTGCAACAGCACAAGATCTTGGGTTTGTGTCCCAATGCATCAACACACAGCCGTGTGAGCAGAGGGACGACTCACACAATAGTGGGGGATAGATTGCATATCCCTTTGATCCACCAATTGCCTCATAGAGGTCTTTACCTGCTTGGCACAAATGTAAACAACCACAAACATCGCCTCTTAAGGAGGACTTCAGACAGTTGCCTGGCCAAGTAACAAGCCAGGTCTTCCAGACTACATGAAGAATAGAAGTCCTATCTCAAGTGGTTTAAAAACCAAGCAACAACAAGCAAGTTCTTAAAGAATTGTAAGCGACTAAATGTACCTTGTGAGATGGCAGTGATGATTCTTGACAAATTTGCGCGTGATGATCCAAAACAGATGAAGTATGATGCTAGGGAAGTTGATTGGAGAAGATAGAACAGCTCGAGGATGCTCCAATTATGAGAAATTGCAATTTGCCATTGATGAGCTCCTTTGTAACAGTTGAGATTCGTGAGGTTTTTGGCATGGATTAGTCAAAACAATTCAAGCTCACGATCCATGGAAGAGGCAGCAAGAAGAATCACTCGAATTGATGAAGAATTGAAGGAGTTTTGTTGAATTTGGTTCTTGAATGTTCTTGGTGAATTTGGAGAATTGGTAGAGATTTTGTGAAATGTGATTCTGATCAAGAGTTAGTTATGATTAAGTATTTATACTTCCATTTAATCACATCCTTAATCATGAATTAGCAAAATGCAATGTGATTAGCAAAATGTGACTTTACTAAGCAAGGGCAAATATGTCTTTTCACACAGGCCCTGTGACAGCTGTATGACAGCTCACACACTCTCCAAATATCAGTTATGATGAGTTGGCATTGGTCTCATGGTCATTGGACTTGTAATTCTCATTTTCACCATGTCATGGCACTTTATGCATTTTCAAGTGCAAGTTCAAAAATGAATTGTTCAAATATTGCACCTTGAATGTTTATGACCATTCAAACCATCTCTAATTGTCATTTGTGAGGTGTTGCAAAAATCCCCATTCCAAAATTCTCATTATTTCTCAACTTTGACCATTTTGCCCTTGGATCTTTAACTGTACACTTGAAAATTGACTTTTTGCATTGACCATTTTTGAAGAATTCCAATTATGCACCATGAAAGTACATGTCAAATGGAGTTTGCACATAAAAAGATCATTCAATTTGGACACTCCATGTGGAAGTTATGTCACTTTGATTATGGGTCATTTTTGAAATTGAATGGACCATAACTTGCCAACCATACATGGGAATTTCAGGTTCTTGGACTTTTTGGAAAGGTGAGACCAAGATCTACAACTTTCATGTTGGACAAAATTCCATTTGAAGCTTCCTTGGACATGTAATTTTGAGGTCAAAAACTTTCCATTTTTGGAAACTTCTATTACAAGTCACTTTCTATTTTAGGCAATTTCTTGTCTGACTTGATTTTCTCCATTCTTAAGCTTTGAAATGTCAAATAACACTTGTTCCAACATGAATGAAGTGTATCCAACTCAATTCCACCTCCAAATCCATTAAATCATGCACAGTTGACCACAGTTGACTTTTACAACTGATAGATGAATTTGGCAATGCATAGATCCATCTGAGCCCCAATCTTCTGATGCAATGGCCCAAGGATGAAACCCTAGCCTCAATAATCTCCATATAACCATGAGATGATCCCCATATACATCATAGACTCCATCTCCTGATCATGCCCTGATTGGCCTAATGAAACTGATTAGGGTTGACCAGTGGTCAAAACCCTAATCTCAAGGTATCTGATCAATCTTCTTGAATCTTCTGGATAATACAAGACCATGATGATGATGATGTATCATTTCAATCAATATGAAGACCAAGCTCCTTGAGAATCACAAAACCCTAATTGGGACCTCCACATCCTCAGATGATTGATGACCAGTCCAATGAAACCCTAGCTTGCACCATGACCTCTTCATCTTCTGATCAAGACTTGAGAGGATGACTTGCACAATGTAACCACATGATATGCAATATGCAATGCCTAATGACCTAAAAATGATATGCAATATGATATGCTAGTCCCAAGAGAGGAGGGCAAATTTTGAGGTGTTACAGCTACCCCTATTCAATCCACTGTGAACCTGTCGATATGAATAGCCTCGGCTTTCAGATGATCAGGATGAAGAGTGATTGAATACCAAGAATAGACGAACAATTTGCACTCTGATGGGAAAATAATTAATAACGCCTGTCAGAATCGGCGAAGAAACAATCTCTGAAACAATCCGTTTGGAACGGAAAAAGTCGGCCTGAATACCGAAACAGTCGACCCGGATACCAAAATAAATGGTAACACAGGGATAACCATGGCCTGATCACCACATCCGCTGGGGATTATCATTTCTTTTTCTTTTCTTATTTTCTTGAACCCCGGAATTTTCTTTCCTTGGTCTGAAAACCACTTCGATCCGAATACCGCCTCGGTCTGAATACCGGAAACTTGGCCTGATCACCACTTCGGTCTGAATACCGGAAAATTGGCCTGAACGCCACCTCGGTCTGAATACCGCCTCGTTCTGAACACCGGAAGATTGGTCTGAATACCACAAGCTACATCGATCTAAACGTCGGAAGCTTCTTCGATCTGAAAATCGGAAACTTGGCCTGAACGCCACTTCGGTCTGGATACCGCCTCAGTCTGGATACCGGAAAACTGGTCTGAACACCACTTCGGTCTGAATACCGGAAAACTGGCCTGAACGCCACTTCGGTCTGGATACCGGAAAACTGGCCTGAATGCCATAAGTACTTCGACCTGATCGTCGGAAACTTCTTCGATCTGAAGATCGGAAATTGGCCTGAATGCCACTTCGGTCTGCTTACCGCCTCGGTCTGAATACCGGAAAAATTTTGGATTATCGTTCCCATCTTCGCTCGACAGAAACTTTGATGCAACATCACCTCCCAAACGGTAACCACAGCTTGAGACTAGCTTGTGCTTGCAATGTGATGCATGACTGATTTTTCTGCGTAATGCTCCATAAGTATGGAAATGCTACGCGGTTATTTATTTTTCTATGCAATATGCCATGCTTATTTACATGATGCATGTATAAAAAAGCATCCCCCTCAGGGGACTCTTCCGGGGAGCACGAGACACTCTGCTGAGGAACTCGTCATTGCTCCGATCCCACCCTGCTGGGGAATAGCACTGCTGTTGCTGGGATAAGGCAACCCTTGCTGGGGAAGAACCTCCTTTGCACCCAATCCGCTTGAGGATATTACTGGGGATAAGCACCACCACCACTCTGTGGGGACACAACAGTCTTTGACTTGCTGGGGATATAAATCCTGAATCTGCTTCAGGGGAACCCTCACAGATACCTGGCGACTTTACTGGGGAAGTGCTTCACAAACACTCTGCTGGGAAACAGCAACCTCCAGGCCTGGCGACTGGGGAAGCCTTGATCTGAAACCTGCTGGGGATAACCATCCTGACCCTGCTAGGGAAGCGAATGCCACTCCGCTGGGAATTACCCATGCAATCCATAGGTAGAATCAACTCAGTTGGGGATACAGACATCATTCCGCTACGGAAACTCGTCCAATCCACTGGTAGGATGAACACTGCTGGAGATATATTTCGTTGAAACCCGCTCCACTCGGGGATAGCAACCTTCAGGCCGGGCTGCCAAGGAAACATCGTTTTAAACCTGCCGGGGATGACCATCCTGACTCGGCTAGGAACCACAGACCTCGGATCTGCAGGGGATTTGGTCCTCTAATTCTGCTTGGGGACCTAGCAGGGAAATGAGAAAAGTAGGTACAGAACACCCATCGACTCATCGAACCATGGTATCCTCCTCCCAATCTCGTACCGACTTTCCACTTTTGAGAATTCCCAGACTTGTCTGGACCTTTTCTGCTCCATCATCTTGTATTCCCAATCGCTCCACGCTCGACGAGACGTACTCCTGGGAATTATATAGAAATTTCAATTTTCCGACTTTGAAGAGTCTTCTTGATTATCATCAAGGATCGTCGTACGTCTCAACGTCACCTCGTAGTTTTTCATTCATTCGTTCCTTAGCGAACTCTCCGGGGATCTGCTACCAAGCTTCCACATCACAACCTGCAAGTGAGTGAAGAATATCTAACACTTCCTGCAAAACAGATCGTTAGATAAAACCGTGCCCCAGGCGTGTCAAGATTTCAACACTTGGGTCACTCAACCTTCCAAATAAGATTTCAAGTTTTCAATCTTATAAACATGCATTGGAAGGAACCTGTATGTCTTAAAATGCAAGATTCTTTATCAAAATAATCGGATGTTTTTGCAATCAAAGCGGTAATGAAAACAAACAACAAAATTATTTGACTGAATATGCATTTTATTGATTTGAAAAGTGTGGCTCAAATGAGCAATACAAAAGGAAGCAATTCCTGAAAAGAGGTAATTGCACTCAAAAGGAAAAAATCTATCCTAATGGCAATGTGAAACCCGTGATCTCATCGAGTTCCAACTCGGTTACACCCCATATGTCCTCAGACTCTCCGTGTTTTCTGCCTCCTGAACAAGACGTTTCTGATTGATCCCTACCGGGTATTATCCATGATGCCTTAACCAAAGCGCAGACGATCATGCTAGACGCAGTTGTTCGTTTCAATCCCTCTTTTGCCTGGACCGCCCTCTCGGGTTTTCAGTCCACCGGGATACCCTTTTTTGCCCAAGTCGCCTTTTCAGGTTTTCGACTTGCCGGGTGTACAGTTTTTTTTCATTTTATCCCTAATTTCTGCCCGAACCTTTTTTCTGTTTTTGGTTCGCCGGGATGCCCATTTTTGCCTGGACTATTTTGTTCTTTTCGTCCAGCGGGTCTTTTTATACGAAGTATTTTTTAACTGCATCCGCATTCACAGGGGATGGAAAATCCTCACCATCCATGGTCGTCAACAACAAGGCTCCGCCAGAGAAAACCTTCTTGACCACGAATGGACCTTCATAATTCGGTGTCCATTTGCCCCTACGATCGTTTTGAGGAGGAAGGATCCTTTTCAGCACCATATCACCCACGTGATATACCCGAGGTCGTACCTTCTTGTCAAAGGCACGCTTCATCCGTTGCTGGTATAACTGCCCATGACAGATGGCTGCCAGCCTCTTTTCTTCAATCAGGCTCAACTCTTCGTACCGGGTCCTTACCCATTCGGCCTCTTGCAACTTTACGTCCATCAGGACTCTCAAAGAGGGAATCTGAACCTCAACCGGTAACACCGCCTCCATTCCATATACCAATGAGAAAGGAGTTGCCCCAGTAGATGTACGTACCGACGTTCGATACCCATGCAATGCAAACGGCAACATCTCATTCCAGTCTTTGTAGGTTACCACCATTTTCTGCACAATCTTCTTTATGTTCTTGTTGGCTGCCTCAACCGCCCCATTCATCTTCGGACGATAGGGAGAAGAATTGTGATGTTCAATCTTGAATTCCCGGCACAGCTCTGCCATCATCTTATTGTTCAAATTAGAACCATTATCAGTAATGATTCTCTCGGGATCCCCATATCTGCAAATGATGTCTCTCTTGAGAAATCTGGCAACGACTTGCTTCGTCACGTTCGTATAAGAGGCTGCTTCAACCCACTTAGTGAAGTAATCAATAGCCACTAATATGAACCTGTGCCCATTCGAAGCTGTAGGCTCAATCTTTCCGATCATATCAATGCCCCACATAGCAAACGGCCATGGAGACGACATTAAGCTCAGCGGATTTGGAGGTACATGCACCTTATCAGCATAAATCTGGCATTTATGACACTTCCGCACGAAATTAAAACATTGGGCCTCCATTGTCATCCAATAATAGCCTGCCCTCAGCAACTTCTTTACCATTGCATTCCCACTGGCATGGGTACCGAACGATCCCTCATGAACCTCTTTCATCAACTGGCTTGCTTCTCTATCATCAACACATCGGAGCAAGACCCAATCAAAATTCCTTTTGTACAAAACCCCATCCTTATTCAGATAAAACACCATAGCTAACCTCCGCAGAGTTTTTCGGTCCTTCTTGGATGCTCCCTCAGGATACTCTTGAGTCTCCAGATAGCGCTTGATATCATAATACCACGGCTTCTCATTATCAGACGTTGTATCAACAGCAAACACATAAGCTGGTCTATCCAGACGACCTATCTCAACACTGGGGAACTGATTCCACCTCTGTACCTTAACCAAGGCAGCCAGAGTAGCCAAAGCATCTGCCAAAGGATTCTCCTCTCTAGGCACATGATGCATCTTCACCTTGGTGAAAAACGTCAATAGTCTCCTCGTATAATCTCGATACGGAACTAAATGAGACTGATGTGTATACCATTTCCCGTTAACCTGATTTATCACCAGAGCTGAATCTCCATATATGACAAGGTTCTTGATTCTCAAATCAATCGCCTCTTCAATCCCCAATATGCAAGCTTCGTATTCAGCTACGTTGTTGGTACATTCAAATGTTAGCCGGGCAGCAAAAGGAATGTGGGATCCTTTCGGCGTAACCAAAACAGCACCAACACCGCTTCCGTTCACGTTAACGGCCCCATCAAACATCAGAATCCATTCGGATTCAGGGTCAGGCCCCACCTCCGGGATTGGTTCCTCGCAATCTCTCGATTTGAGAAACATGATGTCCTCATCAGGGAATTCAAACTTCATCGGTTGATAATCATCAATAGGTTGCTGGGCGAGGTAATCAGACAATACACTCCCCTTGATCGCCTTCTGAGAGGTGTACTGTATATCATATTCAGTCAAAATCATTTGCCACCTCGCAACCCGTCCGGTCAATGCTGGCTTCTCAAAAATGTACTTGATTGGATCCATCTTGGAAATCAATAAAGTGGTATGAACCAGCATGTACTGCCTTAGTCGGCGAGCAACCCAGACCAAAGCACAGCAAGTTTTCTCGAGCAGTGAATATCTTGTTTCACAGTCGGTAAACTTTTTGCTAAGGTAATATATGGCATGCTCTTTTCGACCAGACTCGTCATGCTGCCCCAATACACACCCCATAGACCCCTCGAGGACTGTCAGGTACAGAATTAACGGTCTTCCCTCCACAGGAGGCATCAGAATCGGAGGCTCCTGCAAATACTCTTTTATTTTTTCAAATGCCATTTGGCAATCATCATTCCACCTGACCATTTGATCTTTTCTTAACAACTTGAATATTGGTTCACACGTGGCTGTTAGATGAGATATGAACCGTGAAATGTAGTTCAATCTACCTAAGAAACCACGAACCTCTTTCTCTGTTCTCGGTTCAGGCATTTCTCTTATTGCTTTTACTTTTGCAGGATCAACCTCGATTCCTTTCTCACTTACAATGAACCCCAGCAATTTACCGGACCGCACTCCGAACGTGCACTTATTCGGATTCAACCTCAGTCTGAACTGTCTCAGCCGGTCGAACAACTTGGCCAGATCTGCCAGATGCCCCTCTCCTGTTTGGGACTTTGCTATCATGTCATAGCCATAGCATCGGATTTCATGATGAATCCTATCATGAAACAAAGTCACCATGGCTTTCTGATACAGGCACTGGCGTTCTGCTTCTTTAGAGGACAATCTTCTCTCCATGGCAGCTTGTGAGCAACGACATCGGTATCCGATCCTGGCATATCCTGACATGACCAGATGAAGGTATCCACATGCTCTTTCAACAGGACTACCATTCTGCTCTCGACTTGCCCCTGAAGCGGCCCCCATTTTTACTTCCTTCCTGACCTCGGCGGTGCTTGGAATAACAATCTTGTACCACTCATCGTGCGGCTGAATCACCTTCTCCTCTTGTTTCAACAACCTGGCTAATACTCTAGCAGATCACAATCTTCTTCGCCTTCTTCTTCGGCATGATAGATCGGTTTGTCGAAGTCATATGAGGTGTAACCAAATTGTTATCAATGAGATCCGGAGAATTATTTTTGAATTCCGAACGAGACAAATCAAAAAAAAGAGAAAAATGAAAATAAACATTGCCATTTTTATTTGTTTTTAAACTGCAAAAATAAATGAAAAACAGGGAACACCGCTTTTTGACTGAAAAACATCCATTTATTAATGAAGCAGAGTGTTGCAAAATATGAACATGAGGTGGCCCTTACAATGAACCAGTACGTGTCGGGCAACACGTATGGCTTTCATGCAAATAAAATTGAAAACAGAAATTATTACTCTTCAAGATGAGTGACAGTGCTGATCTTGTTAGGCCTTCCAGTTCTGGATTTCCATCCCTGGTGCGCACTGCTTTATCCAACCATTGAACTCGCAGTCACTGTCAGTCTCTTCCCCCACCGCACAGGCGTGATCTGAATCCTCAGCAATTGCACTCACCATCGCCTGACCATGTGCCGGCATGGGATTGGCATTCACGTTGGGAGATGGAGCAAAGTTGATAGCCTTGGAGTCTACCAGATCCTGGACAACATTCTTGAATGCTCTACAGCCCTCAATGTTATGCCCCGATGTTCCAGAATGAAATTCACACTGGGCGTTCTCATCATAGTTAGGAGGCCTCTGATCTGATCTCATCGGAACCATCGCCCTCGACTGAACCAACCCAAGATCCATCAACTTTTTGAACAGAACAACGTATGTCACAAGCGGCTTGTCAAAATGGCGATCAACCCCTTTTCCCCTCACCTGGTACCCAGCTCTCTGTTGAGGTGGCTGACGTTGCTGTCGTACTGACTAATTACCAGCAGGGGTGGTTACCGCAGCAGTGTGCTGGTAGTAACGATCCCTACCGGGTCCTCTCTGGGCATACACAGCACTTGATTCACCGTCATTCTTCCTTTGGCCATTTCCGAAGGGCTTCTTCGATCCTGATGACGAAGCATTACCACCCTGGATCTTCCCCATTTTCAGCCAACTTTCAATTCTCTCTCCGGCCACCACAATGTCAGCAAAGTTAGTGACGGGACAACCCACCATTCTTTCAGCAAAAACCCCCTGCAGGGTACCCATGAAGAGATCAGACATCTCTCTGTCCACCAGTGGAGGTTGCACTCTGGCAGCCAACTCCCTCCACCTCTGAGCATATTCTTTAAACCCCTCACTTGACTTCTGAGACATACCCTGCAGCTGGGTACGACTCGGAGCCATATCAGCGTTGAATTGATACTGTTTAAAGAATGCATCTCCCAGATCCTGCCAGCTCTTGATGTCAGCAGATTTCAGCTTGGTATACCATTCCAGGGATCCTCCGGACAGACTGTCCTGGAAGAAGTACATCCAGAGCTTCTGATCTGTTGTATATGCAGAGATCTTGCGGACAAAGGCTTGCAGATGAGTCTCTGGGCAAGAACTCCCATTGTAACGGTCAAATGCAGGCGCTTTGAACTTTTGCGGGATCACAATCCCCTCGACCAGCCCCATATTTGACATGTTGACAAACCCCGGAGTAGCATGGCTTTCAAGAGCTCTGATCTTTTCTGCCAGCAACTGAATCTCTTTGTTCTGTGGCGGAGCACTGTACGGACCAAATGGTTCATTATGCATCGAGAACTGGTCGGCTTCCCTGTCTTCTTCCCTTGTCGTCATCAAACCCACAGAATGGAGGGAACAGACTATCCTTCAAATTCTGCCCCAGACCGGGTCCACCGCCAGTAGCGGCACCAAATCCACCAGCATTGTTGTTCACCATACCTACGGTTGCTCTTTTTTCACCGTCCCTGGATCCACCCAGCCCCTGGTTGGAGACACCATCCAGGTTAACAATACTGTTAGCAGCTGAAGCTCGCTCGAGCTTCTCGACCTTATCAGCCAGAGCCTTCTAACCAACTTCAAAACCCTGCATGATGTTGATCAGCTCAGTCATCTTGTCCTTCAGCTCGAGGATATCTGTGTTCGGAAGATCCATCAGTCTGGGAGTATTGCGTCTGGTGAAGTATCTGTGAGGACGGGTTGGGTGCAAAGGTACAACTTCTACGAGCACGAGCAATGATTCCTGCAAAACAACAAATAGGTTAAGATGCATGAATGCAACGTCTATCCATACGAGGAAGCTTTTGTCTTTCGATCCTGGTTTCATCGAGACAGATAATAATCCGGCATCCACATTCTGAAATTCATGATGTCTCTCAACCAGAATCTCAATCAATAATACTCCCCATATGGTTAGACGTAGGTCCGATGCAGATGAATGCAAAATGAGAATGATGCAGATGTATGAATGCAATGCATTGTCATCCTCCAAGTCATCTGATCGTTTGTTGCTCTGAATCACAACCCTGATCTCTGAACCGATCACAACCATCTGAGGGAATATGTAACCACAAATCCAACTCAAGGGTTCCGAAATAAACGGAACTGCAAGATACACCATCATCATCACCAAACAACCTCTGAACAGATAACCACCAATCTCTGAATCGGCCCGGGGAATCCTGAAATAAACGGATCCCCACTGATAAATCGGCCCGGGGAATCCTGAAATAAACGGATCCCCACTGATAAATAACTCGGATAACATTTCGGCGTCTCGACAACAAATGACCATAAATCCGACTTATAAATAGGACTCTGATCAACGGAACCAAAAGTCACCATCAAAGTCACCATCTGAACCTGTAATAAAGATCATTCCCTCCCCACTCACGGGTGTCATCTAGGCCAGGGTAAGGTCGAGAGAAACGCAGCATAAATAACCTTTCGCAGAATACCATCATATACACACCCGAAGTATGTAACGATAATATCCTACCAGGGTCTGAACTGCTCGTGATGTCAATGTTCCGCTAAGTGGCGCATACCACCCGCTTCCCATGAATCACTATATTCCTAGGTTTCCTAGATTTCACACATAGCCTGGGTATTGGGCCTTTTACCTCGAGTAACTCCCACCCCAAACAGTGGAACCACCTGTACAGAGGACGGCAACATGATAGTATGATGCATGCAAATATTTATGCAAATATATACACAACAGAATAATAAATGCAATAAATAGAGCAACACAAGCAACCTAAACTATCCTAGAACGCTAGGAGAGACTCGCTTAGGGAAGATGGACCAGCACAGGTCAACATCTCAGTTCAGTCCCCAGCAGAGTCGCCAGCTGTCGCATCCGTGAAAAACAACCGGCAGGCTGAAACCAAAACAACAACACAGAACCGCCATTGCGCGTTATTTATCCCAAGATAGGGAAAGGAAACACTCAGAGAAACCTGGAAAGGAAATGGCCTCGCGACCAAAGAGAAAGGGTAAGGGAGTCGGTTACGCAAGGGGAAGGTATTAGCACCCCTCACGTCCGTCGTACTCGACGGGATCCACGTTTTAAAAGAAAGAATAGGTTGCTAAAACATCACACACACACAAGGAACGCAGGTGGGGTTAAGGGGTAGAGAGCTCGATAGGACATCGCATCCTATGCCTACGTATCTCGTCTGGAACGAGAATCAGAGCTGCCGTAGTTCGGCTCACGCACGCACGCCAAACAAACACAAACACACCGGCAAACATGGAGCCTGAATGCCAATCACTGGACTTACATCAGCATCCGAACCAAAACGCACACAAGAAGGCAAACGTGGAGCCCTAAAGCCAATCACTGGACTTATATCGGCATCCGAACCAAACAAACACAATCAGATAACAAGTAAACACACATAAAAAGAAAAAAAGTGCCCGGAGAGACCTCGCACGGTCTCCTGCCTACATACCTCGTCTGGAACGAGGATCAGGGCGATGTAGTTCCCCCGAAAGGGAAAGAAACTAGCCAGAAACCAAGGGAAGACACACTACCAGGGAGCTGGACTCGAGCCTAGTGTTGTCATGCATCATTACCCTATGTTCAGGTTTCTACCTACTTGCACAACTGCAAGCTAATCCTATCCAGGAAGAAAGCAAGCATACAAGCATACATATCAAAACAAGCATTTCAAGCAAATATTCACATAGCACACACTATAACCAATCAAGTGAGGCTCAAATAATGGGTTTGACTGCCGAAGCAAGTCATCTGTACATGGGTAGTATTCGCTCTTAACCTTGCCATTGCGAGGCTAAGGTGAAGCAGATGAAAAGGTGAGTGAAGATTAGACTTCACAGCTCTTATCCCTGACCAGGGAGAGCTTTAGACAAAGGAGCGTGGGTCCAGAATGGAGGGACCCTTCTACGCTCAAAGACTCTGACTCGATTGTGCAACAGCATAAGATCTTGGGTTTGTGTCCCAATGCATCAACACACAGCCGTGTGAGCAGAGGGACGACTCACAGAATAGTGGGGGATAGATTGCATATCCCTTTGATCCACCAATTGCCTCATAGAGGTCTTTACCTGCTTGGCACAAATGTAAACAACCACCAACATCGCCTCTTAAGGAGGACTTCAGACAGTTGCCTGGCCAAGTAACAGGCCAGGTCTTCCAGACTACATGAAGAATAGAAGTCCTACCTCAAGTGGTTTAAAAACCAAGCAGCAGCAAGCAAGTTCTTAAAGAACTGTAAGCGACTAAATGTACCTTGTGAGATGGCAGTGATGATTCTTGACAAATTTGCGCGTGATGATCCAAAACAGATGAAGTATGATGCTAGGGAAGTTGATTGGAGAAGATAGAACAGCTCGAGGATGCTCCAATTATGAGAAATTGCAATTTGCCATTGATGAGCTCCTTTGCAACAGTTGAGATTCGTGAGGTTTTTGGCATGGATTAGTCAAAACAATTCAAGCTCACGATCCATGGAAGAGGCAGCAAGAAGAATCACTCGAATTGATGAAGAATTGAAGGAGTTTTGTTGAATTTGGTTCTTGAATGTTCTTGGTGAATTTGGAGAATTGGAGGGAAAATTGGTAGAGATTTTGGGAAATGTGGTTCTGATCAAGAGTTAGTTATGATTAAGTATTTATACTTCCATTTAATCACATCCTTAATCATGAATTAGCAAAATGCAATGTGATTAGCAAAATGTGACTTTACTAAGCAAGGGCAAATATGTCTTTTCACACAGGCCCTGTGACAGCTGTATGACAGCTCACACACTCTCCAAATATCAGTTATGATGAGTTGGCATTGGTCTCATGGTCATTGGACTTGTAATTCTCATTTTCACCATGTCATGGCACTTTATGCATTTTCAAGTGCAAGTTCAAAAATGAATTGTTCAAATATTGCACCTTGAATGTTTATGACCATTCAAACCATCTCTAATTGTCATTTGTGAGGTGTTGCAAAAATCCCCATTCCAAAATTCTCATTATTTCTCAACTTTGACCATTTTGCCCTTGGATTTTTAACTGTACACTTGAAAATTGACTTTTTGCATTGACCATTTTTGAGGAATTCCAATTATTCACCATGAAAGTACATGTCAAATGGAGTTTGCACATAAAAAGATCATTCAATTTGGACACTCCATGTGGAAGTTATGTCACTTTGATTATGGGTCATTTTTGAAATTGAATGGACCATAACTTGCCAACCATACATGGGAATTTCATGTTCTTTGACTTTTTGGAAAGGTGAGACCAAGATCTACAACTTTCATGTTGGACAAAATTCCATTTGAAGCTTCCTTGGACATGTAATTTTGAGGTCAAAAACTTTCCATTTTTGGAAACTTCTATTACAAGTCACTTTCTATTTTAGGCAATTTCTTGTCTGACTTGATTTTCTCCATTCTTAAGCTTTGAAATGTCAAATAACACTTGTTCCAACATGAATGAAGTGTATCCAACTCAATTCCACCTCCAAATCCATTAAATCATGCACAGTTGACCACAGTTGACTTTTTCAACTGATAGATGAATTTGGCAATGCATAGATCCATCTGAGCCCCAATCTTCTGATGCAATGGCCCAAGGATGAAACCCTAGCCTCAATAATCTCCATATAACCATGAGATGATCCCTATATACATCATAGACTCCATCTCCTGATCATGCCCTGATTGGCCTAATGCAACTGATTAGGGTTGACCAGTGGTCAAAACCCTAATCTCAAGGTATCTGATCAATCTTCTTGAATCTTCTGGATAATACAAGACCGTGATGATGATGATGTATCATTTCAATCAATATGAAGACCAAGCTCCTTGAGAATCACAAAACCCTAATTGGGACCTCCACATCCTCAGATGATTGATGACCAGTCCAATGAAACCCTAGCTTGCACCATGACCTCTTCATCTTCTGATCAAGACTTGAGAGGATGACTTGCACAATGTAACCACATGATATGCAATATGCAATGCCTAATGACCTAAAAATGATATGCAATATGATATGCTAGTCCCAAGAGAGGAGGGCAAATTTTGAGGTGTTACACTGTACTGTACAGAACCAATCTGTCCATACTTCAGTATCAGCGTACATTAATAAATGTCAAAACATCCAATTTGACATTTACACATAGAGCCTTACATCAGGTCTGTTATCCTCTTGATAAGCAGACTGAGTTGCATACTGAAATGTAGCAGAAAACCAATCTGCCTATTGTTTAGTATATGCTGTCAATGATGAATGTCATAACATCCAGTTTGACATTCAGACAGTAGGCCTTATGCCAGGTCTGTTATTTCCTTGATAAACAGACTGAAAATAAATACTGAGTTATAGCAGAACACCAACTGTTATATTCCTCAGTATCTGCTGACAGGGATGAATGTCATAACATCCAGTTTGACATTCAATAAATCCTGTATTAGCTAAACCTGCAGTATACTACTCAAGTATGTAATGACATCAGCCAAGACATCAGAGTACAGCTAGATATTCTAACATACAATGCAGTCAAATAAACATCTCTACAGCATGTCATGACATCAGTCAAGACATTAGAATCCAGCTAGTGTTTTACCATACAATGCAGCCAATTAAACATCTACAAAGTATATCACCAAATAGCAGGAGACAGTAAACAATGATATATGGCAAAGAATGCAACATGAATATCTGAATGTTATAATTATGCATGAATATGCGTGGTTTATGTATGATGTATGCTGACATACAGACATATCTAACATAACCAGGTCCAGGAATCAACCACCCGGTACTACATCTCAAGAGAGAAAGCCAAGTTCACCGGGGAGTATCCAATCTGCTGGGGATCAGAGATACCAGGAAGCAAAGAACTCTACAAGGGATGAATCATCAATCATTCCAGATGGGGACGAGAGTTATCACAGACAAGGTCCACCACACCAACAACTCTACTGGGGAATCTATCTGAGGAGATAAAGGATTTATCGGGATCAACCACCAAATACCGCTCTTGCCCAAAGAGATCCAAGCTGCTGAGGGAGAAAGATTGATACTCTGCTGAAGGGAAGAGAGGTCACTATCAACAAGCAATCCACTTGGTAGGATAAACCACAAGGGGTTCCGGAGGGAGGAGATATAGTCATGCCAGGAATATGGACAAAAATCTTACCCTGTTGGGGATCGTACCACCCTTGGGAGAGCACTGAGGATCTCCTAAGTGTCCTTTCGTCATTGTCAATGTTCACTTTGTTTAAAAACAAATTATAAAAAATTTGATTGTTTAAAACAATGATATTTTCTTAATCAAAACATGCAAAACATTTGTTGAATAGAAATAGATAAGAGTGCCAATAATTGGATAAAAGGCTCAAATTTATTTGATAGAATGGTAATCTGCGAATGGCAAGACTCCATAGATCTTTACAAATTTGAAATTGGTGATATATATTGGAAAAGGGATACATTGAACATAATTACCATTTCTCCACCAATTCTGAATCCGATGTATTTGAAGCTTTGGTTGATGATGAGGAAGAATCTCTGACAGACGGCAGTTGTAGAACAAGGTCTTGTCAGGATGCAGTTACTTGCCAAATCCCTAATTTTTGCCTAGATTTCTCCAGGATGAGGTACTCAATCTAGCGGGATACATATATCATTATTATATTTTTTTTTGTCTCTAACTTTTGCCTGGATCGCCCTTTCGGGTTTTCAATCCACCGAGACGCTCATTTTTGCCTAAGCCACCCTTTCGGGTTTTCAACTTAGCGAGCTATTCAGTTTTTATTTTTTAGGCGAAGTATTTCTTGACTGCATCTTGTAGCACCTCAAATTTGCACCTCTCATTTTGTATATACATTTTCATTTTAGGTCATTAGCATTGCATTGTCCACTGCATAGCATTGCATTGTCCATTTGCCTAGTGCAAGTCATCAGTCAAGACTGGTCAGTAGATCCAGTTGTGCAAGCAAGCAAGTGCATTTTCTATTGAAGCAAGGCCCTAGGGTTGGTACATTGTGTTCATGTGACCTAGGGGTCATCTTGAAGTGGTTTGGCCAAAGGTTGGATGTTCAGAGATCATCAGTCAAAATGCAATTCACCTGAAACCCTAGAAAGTCAACTGTCAATTCAACCATGGATTTGAAAATGGGAGATGGTTAGAGAGGCCTCATTCATGTCCATACAAGTCTCATTTGACATTTCAAACATCAACAATGAAGAATTTGAGGTCAGATGAAAAGTTTCCAAAAATAGTAAGTGACCTGTAATTTGAAATTGCCAAAAATGGAAAGGTTTTCTCCTCAAGATTACATGACCAAGAAAGCTTCAAATGAAATTTTGTCCAACATGAAAGTTGAAGAGCTTGTTCTCCCATTTCTAAAAAGTCCAAGAACATGAATTTCTCATGTGTGGTTGAAAAGATATGGATCAATCATGGCCAAATGAATTTGAACTTCAAACATGCATAACTTTTAAACCATAAGGCAAAATGGAGTGGTTCTTTTTGCAGCATTCATGTCTTGACATGTACTATCCAATTCATGCATCATAAGCCATGCATTTCCATCACAAAAATATTTGGTTTTTCATTTGAATTTTGGAGGGAAATTCCAAATTTGAAAATTAAGCATGGGCTTCACATTCTAGCATTGCATTTGGTTGCCAAACAACATTTCAAGTGATTTCCAAGCAAAATTCGTGTACTGTTACATTGCTTTTCCATGCATAGAGGTGAATTTGCAAATTGGCCAAAACACTTCATTTTCACTAATCCACTTGCATTAGCTTAAGCATGATTAACAAACATGATTAACAGAGCATATATATAGCTAATCCTAACAGAAAACTGCATTAACATCATCACATTTTCAGATCTACAAATTTTCACAAATTTTGCTCTCACTTTTTTCTGCAATTTTCTTCAAACACCTTGCCTTTTTCTTGATCAAATCATCATCCATGAGCATTGTGGAGCATAGTTGAAGCAGGATTCACAGGAATTCATCAAGATTTGAAGCAGATCGAAGCATACACTCATCCATGGCAATTGGCAATTCTGGCAAGATCAAGCTCGAGTAAGCATCCAGCATTCATCCATTCAATCACACAAGAGTATTGGAGCATCTGTTTGAGCTTCTTGAGGCCTGATATCATCTGTTTCATTTCTGCATCTTCTTGAAGGTTAGAATTCGAAGGTCTTAATTCATGAAACTCTTATGTGCTTATGGTAGATCCTTCAACGCTGAGTATGCTGAGCTTTGTTTCATTAATTTTCATGAAGAAATGAGTTAGATATGCTAGATCTAAGTTTGACATGTGAACTTTCTTTTGCTCGAATCTTTGAATATAGGTCGAATTAGGTTAAATTGGATATGGATTAGTGATGTGTGATGGAAGATGAACACGATGATATGTTCATTTTGAATTTCTGTGGATTTTGTTCTTGAGCGTATGAACATGATGAATGTTGATGAAGGCGCTAGGGTTTTGTTTCCAGAATGCTATTTGATCTTTCCTGGCGCGTGCTGCATGTGTTTTTGTGTTAGTGGACATGTATTGGTCCAAATCAGCGTGTGCGTGGTAATTTGATTGGACGATAGCGCTTGGCCTTGCCACCTCAGTTAAGTGAAACGGTGTGTTTCACTAACTGGCGCGCTCAGTTTGAATGGTTACACCATTCGATTCCTGGCCACAACTTTTCCAAAATGCCATTCCATTTTATTTCATTCTTCATCCACTCATGAACTATGCTTCTACATGTTTTTTATTTTTTGATTCACTTCCAAAATTCATAACTCAATAAATATTGATCCAAATCATGTGTGGATTTTTGCATCTGGCTCCTCATTGTGCCTAGCTTTTTATGAGCATTTTTCCAGAAATTGTGCATGTATGGAATTTAATTTGACCTAGCGTTTGTGTGTATGTATGCCTTTTGGTACCTTGCTTGCCATATGCTTTGTGAAATGATGAGTTTTAATCCAATGCTTTTGAAATTTGGTATGCTTAAACTAGAAACCTTTCTGGTCATTTTGGTGTTGAGTTTGCATTTTTCTCATTTGTGGTTGCTGAGTTATGATCCTTTGAATGTAGGTGTGACAATGTGTGTCACACCTTTGCTTTCTCAATTCGATGAATTTCTTTGCCATGCCAAATGAACTCCAAATGATGTGATTTCTTGTATGATGCTTCTTCTGGATGTTGTCAATGCTCATGATTTTTCTTGGAATATTTGGATTCATTTCTGATTTGTTTGAGATTTTTCTTTCTGTATGATCATTTGTGCACTTTTGAATAGTCTTGAACTTCCATGGTTTGTGAAATGCAGGTTGTTTATCCTATGAATGTGAAATTTTGCAAATTGTTTATAGACACATTGAAGTTTGTTGTGGCTTTGGTTTGAGGTCTTTATCATTTGTCAATTCTGTTTTAGGCTTGTGCTAAGTTGATGTACCAAATTGTGCCCTATTTGAGCTTGTTTGTGCTTACCTTGCATTATGGAATTTGATTACCATGCTTAAACTTGTCCAAATGCCATAATTTTTGGTGTGTTGATCATGTTGTGTGTTCTGTTTAGCCATGATTTTTCTTGAGATTTATTGAATCATTTTGGAATTAATGTGCATTTGTTCATTCTGTTGCTTCAATGAGCTTTCAACTTGCATGCCTTGACATGATTGAGTTGTGAAATGAATTTGGTTGATGATATTGACATGAGACCTTTTGGATTAGATTCGTATTTGATTGAAGTTGATTCATGTCAATTTTCATGTTCTGTTTTGAATTATTTCTCCATCTTTGACCCTAGGCCTTGTCCTAGTGGTTTGTGCTGATATTTGAGCTTTGTTTTCAGGTTAAGAAGCACATGGCCATAAAAGGATTGATTCATTTGCTTGAGTTGGATTATTTGGTTGATGTTGACTAATCTTGAATTATTTTGTAGGTGGCTTGTAGCTCATTTGAGTTTGAGCTTGTGCCTTGCACCTTGTTGCATTGCTTGTTTGACTATGTCTGTTAACTGTTGACCATTGGTTGTCTATTTGACTTTTTGAGTTGTGTACTGATTGAGTTAGATTGTTTTCAGGTACATTAGTTGCTTAAGTTCTTTGAACCTGCTTTTGCTTTGCTTGATTGCTAAAGCATTGAGGTATAATTTCTTTGACTTCATGTAGTCTGGAAGACATGTCCTGTTACTTGGGCAGGCACCTGTCTGAAGCCCTCCTTAAGAGCCAATGCTTGTGTTTGTTTACTTTTGTGCCAAGCAGGAAAAGACCTCCATGAGGCAATTGGCAGATACAAGAGATGTGCAATCCATCTCCTGCTATTCAGTGAGTCATCCCTTTGCTCACACACCTTGTGTTGATGCATTGTGGGTAATAACCCAAGATCCTTGTTGTGTCAGTCTTGTGGAGAAGAGTTCCAACTTTCTGAACTCCCACACTTTCATTTGTCTGAAGCTCTCCCAGGCCAGGGATAAGAGCTGTGAAGTCTTATCTTCACTTCCCATTTCATCTGCTTCACCCTAACTCTCAATGTTACGGTTAAGAGCTAACATCACCCGATTCCAGTTGGCTTGTGTTTCACAGCCTAACCTTGTTTGAGCCCACTTTGTTTGTATATAGTGTGTGCTATTTGTGTGTATGATTGCTTTGCCTGTGCTGTTTAGGATAGCTTTCTCCCTGTGCAAGTTAGAGAGCAACCTTAACTTAGGGATGGTATGCATGACAACTTCTAGGCTCGAGTCGTAGTCTCCCTAGTAGTTTGTGTCTCCCTTTGTATTTGGTTAGGCTAGTCCTTTGTCCCTGCGTAAGGGAACTACGTCGCCCTGATCCTCATACCAGATGAGGTACGTAGGCAGGAGATGAGCTGATCTCTCCGGGCGCCCTTTTTGTTTTGTCTCTTGTGTGTGTTAGGAGATGGATGTAAGACCAGCGATTGGCATTCCGTATCCTATCGTTTGTTTGTTGGAGTCCGATGTAAGTCCAGCGATTGGCATTTGGTTTCCAGTGTGCGTTTGTTTGGTTCGGAGTCTGATGTAAGTCTAGCGATTGGCATTCAGTTTCCATGTTTGCCTTTTTGTGTGGAGTCTGACATAAGTCTAGTGATTGGCAGTCGGTTTCCTGTGTGGTTTTGTTTGGCGTGCGTTAGCCGAGCTACGAGTGCTCTGATTCTTCTTTAGTCCGAGAAGATACGTATGCATAGGATGCGACATCCTAGCGAGCACGTTTTCCCCTGTCCCGAACTACGTCGACTCTGATGTCTATGCCTGATAGACTACGTAGGCCCAGGAAGCGATATCCTGCCGAGTTAGTTTCTTTTGTCGTTCCTGTGTCTCCTTTTAGCCAGTGTGTTTGTTTGAGCAGTTTTAGCAACCTTTATCCTTCCTTTTGTGCGTGGATCCCGTCGAGTACGACAGATGCGTAGAGGTGCTAATACCTTCCCTTCGCATAATCGACTCCCGATCCCATATCTCTTTGGTCGCGAGACCATGTCTTTCCCAGGTTTACTTCGAGCGTTTCCTTTCCCTCTTTTGGGATAAATAACGCACGGTGGCGGCTCTGTTGTTTTGTTTTCCCGCCGGTTTTTCGCGTAATGCGACACATCTGAATTCACAGGACGAGTGAAATCCTCCCCATCCATAGTTGTAAGTATCAAAGCACCGTCTGAAAAGGCTCTCTTATAAACATACGGACCCTCATAGTTTGGAGTCCACTTGCCCCTGGAATCGGGCGCGAAAGACAAGACTTTCTTGAGCACAAGGTCACCTTCTCGGAACACACGAGGCTTGACCTTCTTATCAAAAGCTTTCTTCATTCTCTATTGACATAACTGACTGTGGAACATGGCAGTCAATCTCTTCTCTTCAATAAAGTTTAGCTGGTCATAACGACTCTGAACCCATTCAGCATCAGTCAACTTGGCTTCCATCAAGACTCTCATTGACGGGATCTCCACCTCTATAGGGAGTACAGCCTCTGATCTTGATTTAGCAATCATATCGTCAACGTACACCTCAATCTCCTTGTGCATCATATCATGAAACAAGGTGGTCATAGCTCGTTGATACGTGGCTCTGGCGTTCTTCAAACCTAAGGGCATCACTCGATAACAGAATGTTCCCCAAGGTGTGATGAATGTTGTCTTCTCCATATCCTCGGGTGTCATTTTAATCTGATTATATCCGGAAAATCCATCCATAAACGAGAAGACTTTGAATTTAGATGTATTATCTACCAACATATCAATATGTGTGTAACACCCCAAAATTTTCCCTGCTTATTCACGCATTCATTTTTAGGTCATTTAACATTATATACATTGCATTTCATCATGTCAATCGGGATTAGCTCCAAGAAGCTTGAACATCATCCATGACACTTTGTGGGTTCTATTTATATGATCAGTCAACACAAGGGAAAGACTTGAGTTACTTCCAACAGGGGTCTATTCGTCAGTCAAAACGTTAATCTTGAAAGAGCAAAGGTTTGTTCATGAGCTGTCATGCTCGCTAGGCGAAGCCCACGTGTTTTGAAAAAACAAAACGGAAAACGGAAAACGAAAAAAAATAAAAAAAAAATAAAAATAAAAAAAATAAAATCTTGGACTTGGACCTCTCTCATTTGAGCCCACAGGTCCACAAAAATCAGGTTATAAATTCAGAGTTTCAGTGAAACAAAATTTCATTCTATTCCTATTACCTTGGCTGGGAAAAAGATAGTGAGAGAAGAGCTAACAAAGAACTCAGAGCAACCTCCAGAGACTGAAGGGAACTCATCTGCAAAGAACCAATTCCCTCTCATATAAACCCTAAGATTGTTCTGCAAACCCAACCGGGCAATTCAATTTCATTCGATCACTCCAATCAGGTTTGCCCTATTTCCACTACTTTATACTTTCAACCTGAAATTTTTGATACCCTTTTAATGCATTTGTTTGACAAGAGGTTTAGGCCTCCTACCCTTGGTTGCTTTTTGTGAGCTTTTTGTGAATTTTAATGGCATGATTCATGTGGTTACATTTTGATTTGGGGGCAACTCTTGGTTACCCTATCTTGTTTCTCTAACCTGTTTGTTGAGTTTTGTTTTCTGAGGGCTCATATGAATCTTGCAGAGATGGTTTGCCTGGTGTTCCACTTTATTTGTGGGATACCACCTGGAGGTTTCATTCCGATTACCTGTACTGACTCACTTTCTTTGATGGTGTTAGCTTGGAAGGATCTCAGGGTTTCCTTGTTCCGTTAATATTTGTTACTTCGGATCTTTATCCTTGTGGTACTTTTACATTTTCCCGTATTTTTACCACTTTCTTAGCTGGAAGACCTCGATAGGAGGCAATGTTTTGTGTGTTTACTTTATGCAGGTTCCTTTGTCCAGGACCCTTTTTGCATAAGCATCCCTAACCCTACAAACCCATTGATTTTTCTTCTCCTAACACGTTTACTCCTTCTACTACAGGCGAGTAAGTCTCCAAAGGTCGAGCATCCGGTAGATTGCGTAGTGACGTCGTTCGTCCAAAACCCAATCCATAACCCTGTAGTTAGCCGAACTACGTTTTGCTCTGATTCTCAGGCCAGATGAGATACGTACGCATAAGACGCGATGTCTTAGCGAGCACACTCCCCCCTAACCCCTAGGTAGCCAAGCTACGAAGACTCTGATTCTCATATTCATATGAGATACTTATGTAGTGGATGCGACATCCGTGCGAGTCATTTTCTTTTGACCCCCCCCCCCCCCTTTGTTTTAGTAAATAACACATTAGATAAACCCACACCCTTTAGACAAGAACTACAAAAGTGGATCCCGTAGAGTACTACGGATGCGTAGGGGTGCTAATACTTTCCCTTCGCATAATCGACTCCCGAACCCAAGATTTGGTTGCGAGACCCTGTCTTGTCCTTTCCTTTTTCCAGGTTTACTTCGAGCGTTTCCTTTCCCTCCTTTGGGATAAATAACGCACGGTGGCGACTCTCCTGTATTTCTTCGCCAGTTGTTTTTTTCGCATTCCATTTTTCAGGTTGCGACAGATGGCGACTCTGTTGGGGACCCGGTTTCCCTAAGCGAGTCCCTCCTAGCTTTTGTAGGTTGTTTGTTTATTTGGTGTTTATTCTTTTGTACAGTTATTTATCTTTCAGCATTTACCTGCTTTATTGCATTGTGTACATATGACTACCGTATCTGCTGGTTCTGTTTGTGAGATGAGTTCTATACCCGGACTCGAGTGCAATTAAGATAGGAGAATGACATAGTCTTGTTGACTTGTGTGGAGTTATTCCTTAGCAAGTTGACTTGCAAGCCCATTCACTTGGTGGAGGTCATGTTGAGATCAATAATGTCACACAAGTAAGTTGTGGTTAGACATTACTTTTTCCAATATAGACCTTAGAAGCCAAGGACCTTAGTTTACCAAACCCATCTTGGCCTATTCGTAGAATGTAGTGCGAAAGTCGTTCAAGTGTAAGATTTGATACGTTTGTTACGCGATACTACACTCATAAGAGTCTCTCTTGAGAATATTTTTGGAATACGAGTAGTCGTTCCTCCGGTAATATCCAAAAGATGGGATTATGACTATGGGAACCTTTTGTATAACATGTTTGGCAGGTTTAAACCTTAGTACATTCCCTTTCGGTGGTTCTTAACCTAAACTCCATGCTCGTGACTTGCAACCAACCCTTGATTCATGGGTGATCCGTTCAGGTATCCTTAATATCAATGAAACTTGGGTGTTGATAAGGTGTAAACCATAATCCACCAAAAATGGATGGTTGATATTAAGGATAACATGATCCATCCCATGACCTTTGTTTGGTGTGCTTTGCTTGATCCTCTTAATTTCTCTCCAGGCAGTGCAACCTGACAGATGTTCAAGCGGATCCAACAATTCTGATTGACATGCCATTGCATTGCATAACATCATCTGCATATTTGCATCCAACATCTCATGCTTATTCATTTGCAGGGTATTCCCTTTCCAAAGGGGGGTGCCTTAAAATTGAATAAGAAGTGCATCGCATACCATGCATACTAACCCTTGTTTGTTTTGCAGGTGTCACCGCAGTGTCTAATGTTTGTTCCCTGTATCAGGCAGTATTGGTCCCAAGCAAGTTCACAGGTACCCGACAATGGAAAACCGTCCACGACTAGCAATGGACCAGATACAGAAAGAACTGGCTGATATGCGTGAAAGGATGGATCAGTTCATGACATTGATGACTGGTATGGCAGCAGGCCAAGAAAAGATGAGGGAATTGGTTGAGCAACCGAGGCCCGATCCAGAGGTGGAGATACCAAATACGGAGGGGAACGCTGATAACCCTGTGAACACTAGTAACACAAATGCTGACAGAAACCCGGGTAATGTTGGCAACACGGGGAATGTTGGAAATGGTATTGGCGGAAGATACAATGTGAATCAAGGAATTCGGATTAACGGGCGCCCCGTTACTAAAGATTATCAGTATGATCAATTCTCTTTGCACGACGAGGCCCTCGAGACCACTCGCCGTATGGATGAGCTTGCTGAGAAGCTCAAATCTTTGGAGTCTCAAAATTCCTTAGGTTTTGATGTCACAAATCTTGGTCTGGTTCAGGGAGTAAGAATTCCTCACAAGTTCAAACCCCCTACTTTTGAGAAATACAACGGGGCTTCTTGCCCACGCACTCATCTCCAATCTTATCTGGGAAGGTTGGGTGCTCACACTGAAGATGAAAAACTGTGGATGCACTATTTTGAAGACAGTCTAACTGGAGCTTCTCGTGAATGGTATTCTCATTTGTCTCGTACTACCATCAAGAGCTGGAAAGACTTGGCAGAGGCTTTTGTCAAGCAATATCAATACAACTTGGACATGGCTCCAAAACAGACCTTGTTGCAAGGAATGTCTCAGACTACCAAGGAAACCTTTAGAGAATATGCTCAGCGTTGGAGACAGATTGCTGCATCCGTCCAACCCCCTATGTCTAAAAGGGAGATAACGGACATTTTCATGAACACTCTTCAAGGAAATTATATCGAGAGATTGGCTGCTTGCCCGTCAATCAGCTTTGCAAAGATAGTGATTGCGGGAGAAAGGATCGAGAGTCTGTTGAAGATGGGCCGAATTCAAGACAATAGTGCTTCCAACTCATCAGTTCCCAAGAAACCGTTTGCTGGTAACGGTCAGCGAAGAAGAGAAGGTGAGACGAGCGTTGTATATGCCGGCAGAGGCAGGGGCAGAGGACGCCCTAATTATTATCAAGATCAAGTGGCCGCAGTCACTATTCCAACACCTGTTCCTCAACCACAGTATCATCCGCAACAGCAACCCAGGTACAACAATCAACAACAAGGAGGTAATCTGGGTCAGCAGAGACACTATCAACAACGTCCAAGGCAGGTGGACCGGGTCATTGAGCCAATCCCAATGCCTTATTCTGTATTACTTCCCAAGCTGATTGACAGGAATCTGGTTACGTTGAGAACTCTGGCCCCACCGGTCGATCCCAACAATCTGCCTAGAGGTTATGATGTCAACGCCAAATGTGCTTTTCACTCCAATGCACCTGGCCATACTACAGATAATTGCAAGGCTCTCCAGCTAAATGTACAAGATTTGAGAGATGCCCAAGCCATCAATTTTTCTCTGGTGCCTAATGTTATCCAAAACCCGATGCCAGCTCACGGCGGGCAGAGGATTAATGCTGTTGGTAGTGGGGAAACTTTGAATTTGGTTTCTGATATGGCTAAAGTGAAGACTTTGATATCGGTAGTTAAAGACCGAATTTTGAAAGGACAAATTTTCTCGGGATATGGGGAAGATTGCGGAAATTGTCAAGCTGCCGAGAACGAATGTGACAGTTTGAGAAAGGGTATTCAGTAACTGATACATGAAGGTTGTCTTCAGTTCGATCAGACTCCTCCAGTGAAGAATGATGTGTCGACAGTAACGTTTTATTTCACTCCTGAAGAAATATATGTTCCCGAGAGACCCGCTCCGATGACAATATATTTCCCAGAAAGTCCAACACCAGTTTACTCTAACAACCCTCAACCGACTTTGGTTGGTCCGGTCCCCATCACGGTACTAGGACCTGTTCCGTATGAGAAAGACAGTGCTATCCCGTGGCATTATGGGGCGGATATCTACTACCAGGGGTAGAAAGTTAACGAAGAAGACATTGACATTGGTAGCTCCGCTGTAGACAATGTTGGAGGGATTGGTGGCTTCACTCGCAGTGGACGCCTATTTGCACCATCAACATTGCACACGATTACTGAAACTGAGGCAGCTGCGAAGGCTAAAGGAAAACAGGTATCCACCGAAGAGGTTACTACCGAGGAAGCTCCTCCTAAGACCGCATTCGAGAAGGAAGTGGATGAGTTTATGAGGATTATCAAGAAAAGTGACTACAAGGTAGTCGACCAGCTAAATCAGACACCCTCAATAATCTCCTTTCTCTCACTATTGATGTACACTGAGGCACACAGAGCAGCCTTGTTGGTAGTACTGAATATGGCCTATGTGAAGGAGAATTGCGACCCAAAGCGCAGCGGAAATTAAAAATTTCTCCTTTAGAGATCCTTACGAATGGTCATGATCAGTGATAGAATATTTACCTCTTGTGATGATCGAAACCTTTGGTGCAGATCTCTTGTGACGATCAAAACCCTTTGATGCAGATCCACGAAATGATCACGAACGTTGAACGATGACAACGTCTCTACTCAGTCCACACGAACGGTTTCCTTTAATCTCAGTGCTAGCTGGTACGAATGAAGGCTTTGAGTGAGAGAGAGAGAGAGAGAGAAAAACGAAAAATGCAACCGCCAACCAATGCTTTTGCACAAGGGTTCTATATATAGAACCACTTGTGTGGGCTTCAAGCTAAAAGCCCACTTAAGTGTATTTTGGCCCATATCTTATAATATGCCCAAAATCACTTAAGCCCATGGTACCTTACCATATTTCGTATTCTACTCAAGTACACCGTACCTTACGATGTTCTATAATTCACTTAAGGGCACCGTACCTTACGGTATTCCTTAGTTACCCTATCTCTCATCAATCCGTCCTTTGTGTGTGACCCTGTAGGTTTTCGTGACGTTGGCAATTATATTAAATCACGCATTTAACATAATAAACAGTGAGCGGTATCTAGCAACACATCACTGCTACCCAAGACACGAAAATGTCATGTGATCTGACAATTCCTTCTGTGATAATACTTATGTGTATAATTACCCTTTTGCCCTTATGTCTATATTGAACACAAGGCATAGACCGTGTCATCCTTGTCCAGTTCAATATTGGGCCCATAGACATTTATCCTGTTATGCAGGATGGGCAAATTCCATCTAGGTCACTCATGTCCCTCAGCATGCTTCGTGGAGTACCCATCAACTGTCTTTATGGTTATCCAGTTACGGACAACATTTGATCAACAATAAAGCACTCGACTCTACATCTAGGGTCCATAGTGGTTTCAGGTTGAAGAGTGGAATACACTATTATCACCATGAGAATAACTTATGACACTTTGCATAACTTTCTATATAGTATTCTCATAGCGGGTCAATCCGGTATAAATATTACTCCTAATATTCATACCTATGTTTAAGACTTGATAACTCTTTATCCATGATCCATGAGATGTGATCATCAGTCTAGAAACATAATAGTCTTAATGCTTTAATGTTATCCCACTTCACACTAAAGCTCGACTACAGATACTTTAAGAATAATGTCCTTATGTTTAATGTGTTCTCACGATTAAGTCACACTTAATACATTAAACGGACTATCTATTCCAGGGACTTTATTAATCAATCATAATAAAGAAAAAGCCTTTTATTAATTCGATACAAGTACCAAAAAGTATTGGCCTTTAGGGCTTACACCAACAATCTCCCACTAGCACTAGAGCCAATCAAGCATACCCCGTATGCCCATTGATCTAGTATTACCATCATGCTTCTGCTGCGCAAGAGGCTTTGTCAGTGGGTCAACTATATTGTCAAGTGTAGGTACTTGTAGCGGTGTATTCGTCGCTATATGATCTATCGATTAAATCATAAGCAAAGCATACAATGAAATTTCGAGTCGCCACCGCACTTTTATTTATCCAAAGGACTGGCTAAAAAGCGAACAAAAGCCTAAGAAGTTTTACACGTAGAAAACTAATAAAAAGATCAGAGAGTCTGGGTAAGGGGTAAATTACGCAATGGGAAGGTGTTAGGCACCCACTACGTCCTAGGTACTCCTAGGGAGCCCTTTTCACGCTTGTTGTAAAAGATTGTTATTTGTTATGACATAAGTATTGTGCAAACATGATTGGAATGGTGAGAAAAGAATGTACAATCTTATTATTGGGTTTGAACGGATGAACCCGCTGCCTACGTACCTTCCATCAAAGGTAAGGATCAAAACGCCGTAGTTCGGCTAAAAGATTTCCAAAAGTTGGTGGATTCAATTTTAAACACAAGCACTGAGGCTCTTCATTATCAATGGGAGAACACTCGACCAAAACCAACATCCACCATGCGAGGATAGCTTCGACGTACTAGAGGGGTTAGCCCTGTTTTCAGTACGGAAGTCTTACTGTCGACTCACTAAAGATAAGGTGAGGTTTACATCAACCACAATGATAATTGAAACCTATGGCTAATGCATGAAAAGATTAATAATGGACAAAGCCAAAACAAGTGAATGAGTGAAGTTAATTGATTGTGATTATGAAAATAGGGTCAAAGTATGATTAAGATTGATTCAAAAGAAGTATTATGAAATGGAGTTTGAAAAAAGTCAAGGACTTGGGGTCCAGGTTTTTAATTTGAAAACATGAAGATGTTTGCACAATATCTATCTCAAGTTTGAAAGTAATGTGTGAAAAGGTTTAGGACATAATGAGAATGAATGGATGAAGATGGATTGTAAAACTTCTTAGAAGGTTCACCTCTTGAAATCATATAGGGGATGATTCAAGTGTGTCCTTTGGAATAGCAATGGATAATAATAAACAAACAAGAAAGTCAACAAAAGCGGATATCGGATGCCAATCACTGGGCTTATACCAATCTCCTAAAACAAAACGGGATATCAGAGGCCACTCAATGGACTTACACTAATCTCCTCAAACAAAGAAATAAAAGGCGGATACCGGATACCAATAGATGGATTTACACCAGTCTCCTAAAACAGAACTGGATATCAGAGGCCACTCAATGGACTTACACTAATCTCCTCAAAAGAAAACAAAGATGAAATATGGAAGTCAACTGCCAATCTATCTGGACTTAGGTTAACTCCACATATGCTCATAGGAAAACCAATGCCACATTACAGGGACTTACAATGGATCCTCACATACAAGAACAGAAGCAACATATGATCATAGGAAAGCAAATGCCAACTTACAGGGACTTATAATTGCATCCTCACATACAAACAAATGCATCAAGCAAAGATAAGATGAGTGGCCAAGGTGATGGTCTTATACTCACTCCCATATCATAGGAGCAATGGCCAATGGATGGTCTTACAATTGTCCTCAATGGGTAAACAGCAATGATAAGTCATAAAGACAAATGAGATGATTATGCATTGATGAGCAATAAATGATGATGAGTGCACAAAGCATGCAAGCAAACATGTGCATGTGAAACAATCAAGTAATCAATGAAGTCAATCAGCACACACTATAACCATACAATGAGGCTCACACAAGAGGGTTAGGCACTGAGGCCAACTGGAATAGGGTCAAAGATTGCTCTTAACCTTGCCATTGAGAGGCTAAGGTGAAGCAGATGGAAGGATATGAGGGGTGTGCCTCATTGCTCTTATCCCTGATCAGGGAGAGCATATCAGAAAGTGTGGGAGTTCAGAAAGTAGGAACTCTCTCCACATTATTGACTCGATAGATCTTGGGTTTTGATCTCAATGCTACAACCATGTAATGGGAGCAAGGGGAAGACTCACTGAATAGTAGGGGATAGGTTGCTTATCCCTTTGATCTACCAATTGCCTTACTTGAAGGACTTTTCCTGCTTGGGACAAATATAAACACACACAAGCATTGCCTCTTAAGGAGGACTTCAGACAGTTTGCCCGGCCAAATAACAGGCCGGGTCTCCAGACTACATGAAGAAAGAGGGATCACCTCAAAGCAAATTGCTAAATAGCAAAGCAAAGCAAGTTCAAAGAACTAAATGGTACCTGAAATAGTCAAACAAATCAGTACACAGTTCAACAGTCAAAGCAAAATGAAGTAGTCAAAACAGATAAGCAGATGTGCAAAGCACAAGGCACAAGGCTTATGAGCCAAGCAACCTACAAAACAAAGATTAGCTCATGATAAACAGATAAACTCAATCACATTGGCAATGGTTTCTTTGAAGCACTTGTAGCTTAACCTGAAACATGAACTCAATCATAAGCCCAAAGGACCACTAGGACTAGCCTAGGGTCAAAAATAAATGAGAAAGTCAAAACAGCAAATGAAAGTCAACCAAAATCAAGTTTAAACATTCAAGAAGCAAACTCAATTGGTCCCACATTCATATCATTCATCATCATGATTTCATAAGCAAAGGAAGTCAAAGCATGGCGAATGAAAGCTCATAGAAGTCAACAGCAAGACTTAGCTCAAAAGCAATCATAATCAATTCCAAAAATCAGCAAATAATTCATGGTCACTCACAATCCATAACATGACATGCATATCAAATTTAAGCTCATTTGGATCATGGGAAGATAGTCAATGAAAATCAGGAAGTCAAAACAATTTTAAGCATGCTCAAAGAAGTCAAACATTCATGGGTCAACTTCAAAAAATCATAATTGAATGAAAACAGATGAGAAATGAATGGGATCAACACCAATGCAAAGCTTGAGATGTCTAGTATGCACATGTAAAATTTCATGATCATCCAATAAGGTATGAGAATTTCACAAAGGAAATGGCAAGATGTATCACACAAGTCAACATTTTGGTCAAACAGGGGATAAAATCTCAAACAATTTGGAAATGGCATAATTAATTCCAGGAAAAATCACACATAAACGAGACATATAAGAGATGGCTCATGCAAAATTTCACATCAATTGGAGGTCAGGAAGCATGTCAACAAAAATCATGAAATTGCATATCAATGGTGTGACACAAATTGTCACACCCTACTTCCAAAATTCATAACTCAGCAACCAAGTAGGATAAATTCACAAACTCTACATCAAAACAAACATGAATGAGTGTAGATTAACCACAAAAAATTTCAGGGTCATTGGATACATCATCACAATTTCACAAAGGAAATGGCAAAAGGTACAAAATGTGCATACATGTTGAGAAACCTAATACCATTAAAAATCCAGCCAACCAAAAAATCATTAAAAATCATGATAAAATATTAGACATTCAACAGGACATGATGCAAAAATTGGCATGAATTTTGGAATTGAAACGAGTGAGAAATGATTTTTAGAAGATGGGTAATCAAATGAAATAAATGTTAAACCAAACAAGAAGTAATACATGATTAATCAAATGAAATAGGGCACGATGGCAATATGGTAAATATGTTGGTCTTTTAATGAAACGGTGAGTATTGGTTGGAGAGGTGGCACGCTGTGACTCGGCATGGCTAATGGAACAATACGTGATACATGCAAACACGAATAACAGAAGCCAAAACACGATTTCATGAGTTCTGGGTAACTTTTTAGGGTTTCGTCTACAGTACTTCATCTTCAACAATTGAACCAAAAATTTTCGCCCAGAAATAGAAATTGATTATACCGTTGTAATCAGCAAACGACACACATCCACAATCCATCATTCATTTTCATGAAAACACACAAACAATCATGAATCGAGCAACAATCATCATGCATCCACAAACTTTAAAACAACATATCTTAATGAATACTTGACCATTTTTAACCATTTAAAGTTCATAATGATCAGGGTAAAGAGACCAACACATTGCATACCATGATTTAGGAAAAGAAGGAACTCGAAATCTTACCAAAACTGATGCACAATGATGATTTGGATGTGGTATGCTTGCAAATCCTCAAAACAGATGTACATGAAGCTTCTAAAAGGAGAATGGTTGGAGAGTTCTAGCTTGGCAATGCTTGAAATGGTCCAAAATGAAATCTGCCATGGAAGTGTCTTGAAGAAACAGAGCTCGAAAATGGCTGTGCAGTTGGGATTTGAGGCTGCAAATTGCTTCTAAATGGTGACCAAGTGATGAAACGAACAAGAGTTGCTCAAGTGCTTTGAAGGTTTTGCTCAGAAATTGCAATTTGTGAAAATGCCAATTGAGAGAGAATGAGGGTTTTCTGATGTGTAAAGGCTGCTGCTAGGGTTAGAATGAGCAGAAAATGTGCTCTTATACTTCTGTTTAAGGTTGGCTAAGCATGTGCTAATCAACATTTGGTTAAATGAGCCATTTTGCTAATTGTCCCATTTTGGCTTATGTGTATGGTGTATGAGCAACAGCTGCGAAATGGGCTTGCAAACATGACCAAAACAACATTTCTGAATGTTTCCAATTGGCCAAGAGTGTTAGAAATGGTTATTTTGAAAAGTCAAATTTCACCTTCACTTGAAATTAAATAATGCAAGTCCAAAAAGGCCATTTTGAATGGTGAGGTTTTGGTGCATGAAATTTACATTTTTGGAAAGAGGAGGTGAAATGTGGTTTGTAGGAAAAAACCCCATCAAATTTGGCCTTGTGGTTCATGAGATATGGCCTTTTGAAGTTCACAAATTTTTGAAATTGATTTGATCATATCTTGCCAACCATACATTAGAATTGGGTGTTCTTGGACTTTTTGAAAATGGGAGAACAAGATCTTCAACTTTCATGTTGGGAAAAAATTCATTTGAAGCTTGTATCATGATGTAAGTTTAAGATCAAGAAGTTTCCATTTTTGGCAGTTGAAATTACAGGTCCACTTTCTATTTCTGGAAATTTTCTGTTTGACTTTATTTTCTTCCATGATGAGGTTGGACATGATATATGAAGCTTGGATAAGCATGAATGAGACCTTTCAGACCAAATCCCATCACCAAATCACTGATTAAATCCACAGTTGACCAAGTTTGACTTTCTGTTGACTTTTCTAGGGTTTTGCATGAATGAAGCACTTCTGATGAATTCCAAACCCTAATTCCTTGAGACCTTGACTTCAAATGATGTCCCAAGTTGTATGAACTTTTGATTATTGATCATGGTGCCCAAATTCTGCAAGAATGGCCACCAGGCACTGCAATGACTGACTTTGACTGATTTTGACCTAATTGCTGATGATTGCTTCAACTGCAGGCAACAAGGTTAGACTGAAAATATTTTTGTACTTTTTGGTTAATAAACATATGAAAGGCAAAGATATACAAATGCAAGGCATGCTTGGTGATCAAGAATCAACCCACAAGGCAATCTACCCACTAGGAGGGGAGCTAAGGCATGCAATGATCCTTGAGGCCATGATATGATATGATATGGGCCATGAGGGATCTTAGGGCCAAAATTGGGGTCTTACAGATGCCCCTATTTAAGGTCATTCTAGCCGGAGAAGTGAAGTTTAGAAATCTTCATCTCGACGCGGTAGAATGGGCTTAAATAACAGTAATGAGACAAATTTTGGTCCCTAAGAGACCTCATGATGCAGATGTATGCATGCAAAAGACACAAACTCTGTGGGGAATATGATTCACACAGAAGAAAAGACGATCCATCGGAGTAATATACTCACCAGGAACAGAGACTCTAATAAGATTTTAGTTGGGGATAAACAAAACTGATATAGCGTGAACAAGACACGACTCTGATTAGGGGAAAAACAGAAGACTGGAGAACTCACTGGGGAGTGAAGGACTCACACTGGGGAAAAGAAAGTTCCAAAGGAGAATAAATCCATTGGAGAGACACAAGCTGACTCCTGGGGAGAAGCAAAAAGGAAAACTTCACTGAGGAAGCACCAAAAGAAAAGAGATGTTACCGGTATAAGGGTAACAAAAATCAGGAAGGAACACCAAGGATACCGGGTTGTAGGTATGTAAAAGGTGACCGACCAAAGACGTGAATTGGTGTGTGTTCCAAAACACTCATCATCCTGAAGAGAGCGAAAGCAAACTTGTTTATAGGATGGATATTTGATTCTGTAAAGAATGCAAATCTTACTCAGTTGGGGAAACAAACAAAGTGTTCGACAAGAGAGTGCATGAGATATATTATCTATAGCCGTCAAAACGTAGATAATGTACTCGCATGGAAAGTTATCCTGAACCGGGTTGTAGGTTGTTTATAGGATAAGATCCGAAATCGTGAATTGGTTTGTGTTCCAAGACACTCATCACCCTAAAGAAAGCCAGAACAGCAGACTTGTTTAGAGGATGGACAAAAAAAAACGTGAATTGGTGTGTGTTCCAAAACACTCATCACCCTGAAGAAAGCTAGAACAGCAGACTTGTTTATAGGATGGATATTTGATTCTGTAAAGAATGCAAATCTTACTCAGTTGGGGAAACAAACAAAGTGTTCGACAAGAGAGTGCATGAGATATATTATCTATAGCCGTCAAAACGTAGATAATGTACTCGCATGGAAAGTTATCCTGAACCGGGTTGTAGGTTGTTTATAGGATAAGATCCGAAATCGTGAATTGGTTTGTGTTCCAAGACACTCATCACCCTGAAGAAAGCCAGAACAGCAGACTTGTTTAGAGGATGGACAAAAAAAAAACGTGAATTGGTGTGTGTTCCAAAACACTCATCACCCTGAAGAAAGCTAGAACAGCAGACTTGTTTATAGGATGGCCAAAAAAACGTGAATTGGTGTGTGTTCCAAAACACTCATCACCCTGAAGAAAGCTAGAACAGCAGACTTGTTTATAGGATGGCCAAAAAAAACGTGAATTGGTGTGTGTTCCAAAACACTCATCACCCTGAAGAAAGCTAGAACAGCAGACTTGTTTAGAGGATGGCCAAAAAAAAACGTGAATTGGTGTGTGTTCCAAAACACTCATCACCCTGAAGAAAGCTAGAACAACAGACTTGTTTATAGGATGGCCAAAAAAACGTGAATTGGTGTGTGTTCCAAAACACTCATCACCCTGAAGAAAGCTAGAACAGCAGACTTGTTTATAGGATGGCCAAAAAAAACGTGAATTGGTGTGTGTTCCAAAACACTCATCATCCAAAACACAAACTGGTTAAAGGATGGATATTCGATTCTACAGAGAATACGAATCTTGCTCAGCTGGGGAAAATCAACAAAGGATTCCAACTAAAGAGCGCATGAGATATATTATTCATAGCCGTCAAAACGTGAATAATAACCTCGCATGGAAGATTATCCTTAACCGGGTTGTAGGTTGTTTATAGGATAAAATCCGAAAAGAAAGGCATCGGGATACCAGAATAGGTATATAATGATGACCAATCAAAAGGAGCAACAGACATTACCGACAAAAGGGTAAATGAAAGGCGATCTGCTGAGGATAAATTGCAAGCATCCGGCAATTATCCACAGGGACTAGCTGGGGATGCATTGGTATACAACCAATGATCCGGGGAACAAATCACTAGCAAACGGTGAAAGGACCCACTGGGGATAAAATTGCTAGCATACGGCAATTATCCACAAAAGACTTGCTAAGGATATAAGTGCTGATCTGAGCAACTTATACAAGCAAAGGAAAATCAACATCAAATATTGAATGAAGATAACCACGAAATTAGGGTTTACATCTACCGAATACGGGGTAGAAGACCAACAACTCCGCGTGGGGATAGAACAAATCACAAATCCACACGGGACACCAAGATAGGGGTTTATAACAAACCACAAACTGCGTGAGAGCAGGAAAATAGGATTTTACGACTACCGGTATGAGGGTAGAAAACCAAAACTCTGGCTGGAGAATAAAAGGGGTATGACCACAACTTCTGTCAAGAAAGCCAGGGAAAATAGGACTTATAACTACCGGTTTGTAGGTAGAGGCCCAAAACTACTCCGCTGGGGAACAACCCACTGGGAAGCACAAGACATTTGACAAATAGCCAATTCGGGAACAATCCGAAAAGACGGACTGAATCAAGACATGTCCTAATGAGGATGTAACTCAAATAGGAAAATCCATCCCAATATATGTGTTGGGAGGAAACGGAAGAAACTGTCATCCACGAGGATATATCTCAGTGGGGAACTGCAGAAGGAAAGGCAACATTTTCTGCTTATGGGGTTGACTCTATATGGAGAGATTTTAACACCCGACATCTGCTTTGGGAAGATCTATAAAGAGATCTATATCACCATAGCAGGAGACACGACAAACAAAAGATATATGGCAAGAAATGCAACATGAATATCTGAATGTTTTATGAATATGCATGAATATGCGTGATTTATGTTTGATGAATGCTGACAAAACAGACAATTCTAGCACAACAGGTCCAGGAACTAAACGCCCGGTATTATACTTCCAGGGGAAAACCAGCTGGAGAGCCAATCTGCGGAGATCTACATGCTGTAAAGCAAAGATCTGCGGGTACTGCTGAAGAAGCAGAGGATCAGAGATATCAGGAAACGACCCAATCAGGGTACAGAAAGTCACAACGGGCAAAACAACCACCAAGACAAATCTGTAGGGGAACAAGAAGAGTCCCAAAGTACCTGCAGGGGATCCTAGTGTCAACTGAGAAGCAAAAAGTGCGTTGTATAAACACAAACTGCTGTAGAAGCAACTCCACATAACTCCGCTGGGGAACAACCCACTGAGGGAGAATGATATCATCCAAATAGAATCTAACTGCATAAGCAATTCTACTGGGGAAAACTGTTGGCTACTCTCTTGGGGAACAAACCACTGAGGGAGGACAGATCAAACAAGTAGATTCTGCAACGAACCACTCTACTTGGGGAGAATATACATAGCAAACTGATCACAACAAGTAGATTCTGCAATACAAGCCACCCTACTGGGGATCACAAACAGTCAGGAAATTAATCCGCTCTCGGGATGCTAGAGCCATCATCCGACCATATCGGGGATTGAAGGAGTATTCAACAGGCAAAACTGCCACAACAAACGCTCTGCAGACTAAGCTGAGGAAAAGACGGATGAAAAACTGGGATGTCAACCCAAATCAACCACTGAATAGGAAAATAAATCCTGCTCTGCTGAGGAGAACAAACTCTGATGGAGAGATAGCAACAATCCGCAGACGACTTCGCCAGGGAAAAGGTAAAGTACCGGGTATCAAACCGCTGACTTACCGAGGTCTTTAAAAAGAAAGCGATCGTGCTGAGGAAACAGACAATTCCGCTGGCAACTGCACTGGGAAGAGTGACAACAACTCTGTTCGCAGATCCGATGGGGATATCAATAACAGCTCTACTCATGACTGTGCTGAGGAGACAAATAAAGTCTGGGGCAGGCGACCCACTGGAGAAAGTGACGGGGCACCAAGATGACAAACCATCAACCGCCGAAACTCACAAGGAAACACCCATGCTGGGAAAACTGCTGCTGGAGAAAAAGAAGTCTTCAACAACACTCTGCTTGCGACTATACTGGGGAACAAACCCCAACAAAGATCTGAAGAAAGAAGATACCACCAAACCAGGAATATGAACAAATGTCTTACCTGTTGGAAGTCATGTCACCCTCGGGAGAGCACTGAGATATTCTTGAGTATCCTTTCAATCTTGTGAATGTTCACTTTGTTTAAAACAATATTTTGAAAAATTTGATTTGTTTAAAACAATGACATTTTATCAATTTAAAACATGCAAAACATTTGTTGATTTGAAACAAATAAGAGTGCAAATAATTGGATAAAAAGCTCAAATTGATTTGATGGAATGGTAGTCTGCAAATGGCAAGACTCCATAGATCTGTACAAATTTGAAATCAGTGATATATATTGGAAGAGGGCTACATTGAACATAATGATCCTTTCTCTACCAATTTGAATCTCGATGTATCCGAAGCTTCGGTTGACGATGAATCGAGAGTCTTCTGACGAAATGACGACTGATGAACCAGAAAATCTTGTCAGGATGCAGTTACTTGCCAAATTCCTAATTTTTGCCTAGATTGCCCCATGGTGAGGTACTCAATCTAGCGGGATGCAAACATTCTCTTTTTTCCAAGTCTCTAATTTTTGCCTGGATTACCCTTGCGGGTTCTCCACCGAGACGCTCGTTTTTTTTGCCTAAGCCGCCCTTTCGGGTTTTCAACTTAGCGAGCTATTCTGTTTTTTTTCATTTGCATATACTCTTTTTTCTAGGCAAAGTATCTCTTGACTGCATCTGAATTCACAGGACGAGTGAAATCCTCCCCATCCATTGTTGTAAGCATCAAAGCACCGCCTGAAAAGGCTTTCTTAACAACATATGGACCCTCGTAGTTTGGAGTCCACTTGCCCCTGGAATCGTGCGCGAAAGACAAAACTTTCTTGAGGACGAGGTCACCTTCTCGGAACACACGAGGCTTGACCTTCTTATCGAATGCTTTTTTCATTCTCTGCTGATATAACTGACCATGGCACATGGCAGTTAACCGCTTTTCTTCAATTAAATTCAGTTGGTCATAACGACTCTGAATCCATTCAGCATCAGTCAACTAGGGACTTGAGGGTATAATTTTTCTTTTTTCTTTTGAAGAAATCTTGAAAAAATTTTGCTGATTTTTGATTTTTTTTATCTTTTTCACCCTCTTCTTTTTTCTTTTTTCTTTGATTGATTTTTTTTTTTTTTTGATTGATTTTTTTTGTTTTTTTTGTTTTTTGATTGATTTGATTGCATTTGCAATGCCCCAGTTTGACTGTTTTGCTGATTCTCATGATACAGCTGAATGAGCTTCTTTTGGTGCTCAAGAAGGCGGGTAATCTTGTCAGGAATCCCCTTCAACATCATCTTCCTCTGCCTCAGATACAAGGAATTCAAGATTGGGAGATGGCGTTGGATCATTATGTTCAATGGGTTTAGAAATCCCTGCATAATGATTCTGGATAATGAAAAGCTTTTGAATTTTTAAACAAGCAAATCATTTATGCAGATGAAAAGATGTTTTTCTTGTTTTTCGGGGTTTTTGTGATCACTGATTTCATGCAAAAAGCAAAAAGTGAAAACAAATGGAAAAACAAATGTTTAACAATGCATTAATTGAATGAAAACATCATTGCATTAAAATGCTGCCAACAATGTCATCACTTCTCCCTTTGGCATGGGAGAAGGGTTTTGCACAAAGTGAACAAATCACGCTGACTTATGAATGACCGTAGGAACATCCACAGCGACCCAATTGTGGCAGACACCACCAGGAATGATGAAATTGTTCAGGTCCTCTGCATCCTCTTCCAAGATAGCAGCAGCCTCTTCTTCAGGTTGATCATCATGGATGAATCCTCCACTCGCGAACAAACCTTGCTCATTAAATGCCCCAGAACAGTAGCCAATGCCAGCCCGGGATCGGTTAACCAGGAATAAATCCATCAACAGGAATAAATCCATCAACAGGAATAAATCCATCAACAGGAATAAATCCATCAACAGGAATAAATCCATCAACAGGAATAAATCCATCAACAGGAATAAATCCATTAAAAGCACTTAGTCTGGCAAAATTCTCTCTGAATTCACAATCCTCTTGCTCAGGATGATCCATCAATCTGGCAGAGTTGGCTCTGGTATAGTACCGGCGAAGTGCGTCTTCAAAATAAATGAAGATCGCAGGGTCAGACCACAGGACGGGAGACCGGAACAAAACACCTGCTTATGCAAATGATGCATGAAGTGTTTATGCATATGCTTGTTTTTATATCAAAGGGACCCGAGGGTTTTATTTGCAAACTTTGAAATCTTAAGCATTTTGATCATACATGAGAATATCTCATCAGACATATCAGGTGAAAAAATTTTCCCGGTTTTTTCATGTTCTGAATTTTTTTGCAAATAAACTCCTTTGAGTTCCTTGAAAATTTCCTTTTTTCTGATGACATGAATGCGGACGAATGCGTGAATGTATGAATGCAACAAACACACTCAAGGATCAAGCAATGCACACCAAACAAAGGTCGTGGGAAAGCTCTATATATCCCTAATATCAATCATCCATTTTGGTGGATTTAGGTTTTCACCTTATCGACACCCAAGTTCCATTGATATTAACGGTACATGAACCGGCTCTAACAATCTTAATATCAACCAGCCGCTTTGGTGGATTTTAGGTTTTACACCTGATCCGGGATCCATTGATATTAACAATGTTTGAATGACTCAACCACGAATCACGGGTTTGTTGAGAGTCACGAGCGTGGAGTCTCGGTTAAGAACCACCCAAAGGGAGTGTACTAGGGTTTAAACCTGCCAGACATGTTCTATCAGAGGTTCCCATAATCATCGTTCCATCTCTCGAATATTATCGGAGGAACGAATACTCGTATTCCAAGAATATTCTCAAGAGAAACTCTTATGAGTGTAGTATCGCGTAACAATCGTATCAGAACTGACATCTGAACCACCTCCGCACTACGGTCCTAAAAATAGGCCAAGATGGGTTTGGTAAACTAAGGTCCTTGGCTTCTGCGGAACATGATTGAAAGAATAATGCCTAACCACAAATAACTTGTGTGACATTATTAATTCAACATGACCTCCACCAAGTGAATGGGCTCGCAAGTCAACTGGCTAAGGAATACTCCACACCAATCGACAAGACTATGCCATTCTCCTATCCTAGAGTGCACTCGAGTTCGGGTATAGAACTCATCTCACAGATCACCAAAGCAAACAGCAATTGTATATCAAGCAATTCACACATTACAATCAATACAGTGATCCCAAATTGTACAAAAATATGTCAAATGACAAATAACAATATAGCACAACAAGGGTGAAAAGTAGGCAATACCACCAGGGAAGGTCTAACGTTTTTTCCCCAGCAGAGTCGCCACTTTTCTGTAGCGGTGTATTCGTCGCTATATGATCTATCGATTAAATCATAAGCAAAGCATACAATGAAATTTCGAGTTGCCACCGCACTTTTATTTATCCAAAGGACTGGCTAAAAAGCGAACAAAAGCCTAAGAAGTTTTACACGTAGAAAACTAATAAAAAGATCAGAGAGTCTGGGTAAGGGGTAAATTACGCAATGGGAAGGTGTTAGGCACCCACTACGTCCTAGGTACTCCTAGGGAGCCCTTTTCACGCTTGTTGTAAAAGATTGTTATTTGTTATGACATAAGTATTGTGCAAACATGATTGGAATGGTGAGAAAAGAATGTACAATCTTATTATTGGGTTTGAACGGATGAACCCGCTGCCTACGTACCTTCCATCAAAGGTAAGGATCAAAACGCCGTAGTTCGGCTAAAAGATTTCCAAAAGTTGGTGGATTCAATTTTAAACACAAGCACTGAGGCTCTTCATTATCAATGGGAGAACACTCGACCAAAACCAACATCCACCATGCGAGGATAGCTTCGACGTACTAGAGGGGTTAGCCCTGTTTTCAGTACGGAAGTCTTACTGTCGACTCACTAAAGATAAGGTGAGGTTTACATCAACCACAATGATAATTGAAACCTATGGCTAATGCATGAAAAGATTAATAATGGACAAAGCCAAAACAAGTGAATGAGTGAAGTTAATTGATTGTGATTATGAAAATAGGGTCAAAGTATGATTAAGATTGATTCAAAAGAAGTATTATGAAATGGAGTTTGAAAAAAGTCAAGGACTTGGGGTCCAGGTTTTTAATTTGAAAACATGAAGATGTTTGCACAATATCTATCTCAAGTTTGAAAGTAATGTGTGAAAAGGTTTAGGACATAATGAGAATGAATGGATGAAGATGGATTGTAAAACTTCTTAGAAGGTTCACCTCTTGAAATCATATAGGGGATGATTCAAGTGTGTCCTTTGGAATAGCAATGGATAATAATAAACAAACAAGAAAGTCAACAAAAGCGGATATCGGATGCCAATCACTGGGCTTATACCAATCTCCTAAAACAAAACGGGATATCAGAGGCCACTCAATGGACTTACACTAATCTCCTCAAACAAAGAAATAAAAGGCGGATACCGGATACCAATAGATGGATTTACACCAGTCTCCTAAAACAGAACTGGATATCAGAGGCCACTCAATGGACTTACACTAATCTCCTCAAAAGAAAACAAAGATGAAATATGGAAGTCAACTGCCAATCTATCTGGACTTAGGTTAACTCCACATATGCTCATAGGAAAACCAATGCCACATTACAGGGACTTACAATGGATCCTCACATACAAGAACAGAAGCAACACATGATCATAGGAAAGCAAATGCCAACTTACAGGGACTTATAATTGCATCCTCACATACAAACAAATGCATCAAGCAAAGATAAGATGAGTGGCCAAGGTGATGGTCTTATACTCACTCCCATATCATAGGAGCAATGGCCAATGGATGGTCTTACAATTGTCCTCAATGGGTAAACAACAATGATAAGTCATAAAGACAAATGAGATGATTATGCATTGATGAGCAATAAATGATGATGAGTGCACAAAGCATGCAAGCAAACATGTGCATGTGAAACAATCAAGTAATCAATGAAGTCAATCAGCACACACTATAACCATACAATGAGGCTCACACAAGAGGGTTAGGCACTGAGGCCAACTGGAATAGGGTCAAAGATTGCTCTTAACCTTGCCATTGAGAGGCTAAGGTGAAGCAGATGGAAGGATATGAGGGGTGTGCCTCATTGCTCTTATCCCTGATCAGGGAGAGCATATCAGAAAGTGTGGGAGTTCAGAAAGTAGGAACTCTCTCCACATTATTGACTCGATAGATCTTGGGTTTTGATCTCAATGCTACAACCATGTAATGGGAGCAAGGGGAAGACTCACTGAATAGTAGGGGATAGGTTGCTTATCCCTTTGATCTACCAATTGCCTTACTTGAAGGACTTTTCCTGCTTGGGACAAATATAAACACACACAAGCATTGCCTCTTAAGGTGGACTTCAGACAGTTTGCCCGGCCAAATAACAGGCCGGGTCTCCAGACTACATGAAGAAAGAGGGATTACCTCAAAGCAAATTGCTAAATAGCAAAGCAAAGCAAGTTCAAAGAACTAAATGGTACCTGAAATAGTCAAACAAATCAGTACACAGTTCAACAGTCAAAGCAAAATGAAGTAGTCAAAACAGATAAGCAGATGTGCAAAGCACAAGGCACAAGGCTTATGAGCCAAGCAACCTACAAAACAAAGATTAGCTCATGATAAACAGATAAACTCAATCACATTGGCAATGGTTTCTTTGAAGCACTTGTAGCTTAACCTGAAACATGAACTCAATCATAAGCCCAAAGGACCACTAGGACTAGCCTAGGGTCAAAAATAAATGAGAAAGTCAAAACAGCAAATGAAAGTCAACCAAAATCAAGTTTAAACATTCAAGAAGCAAACTCAATTGGTCCCACATTCATATCATTCATCATCATGATTTCATAAGCAAAGGAAGTCAAAGCATGGCAAATGAAAGCTCATAGAAGTCAACAGCAAGACTTAGCTCAAAAGCAATCATAATCAATTCCAAAAATCAGCAAATAATTCATGGTCACTCACAATCCATAACATGACATGCATATCAAATTTAAGCTCATTTGGATCATGGGAAGATAGTCAATGAAAATCAGGAAGTCAAAACAATTTTAAGCATGCTCAAAGAAGTCAAACATTCATGGGTCAACTTCAAAAAATCATAACTGAATGAAAACAGATGAGAAATGAATGGGATCAACACCAATGCAAAGCTTGAGATGTCTAGTATGCACATGTAAAATTTCATGATCATTCAATAAGGTATGAGAATTTCACAAAGGAAATGGCAAGATGTATCACACAAGTCAACATTTTGGTCAAACAGGGGATAAAATCTCAAACAATTTGGAAATGACATAATTAATTCCAGGAAAAATCACACATCAACTAGACATATAAGAGATGGCTCATGCAAAATTTCACATCAATTAGAGGTCAGGAAGCATGTCAACAAAAATCATGAAATTGCATATCAATGGTGTGACACAAATTGTCACACCCTACTTCCAAAATTCATAACTCAGCAACCAAGTAAGATAAATTCACAAACTCTACATCAAAACAAACATGAATGAGTGTAGATTAACCACAAAAAATTTCAGGGTCATTGGATACATCATCACAATTTCACAAAGGAAATGGCAAAAGGTACAAAATGTGCATACATGTTGAGAAACCTAATACCATTAAAAATCCAGCCAACCAAAAAATCATTAAAAATCATGATAAAATATTATACATTCAACAGGACATGATGCAAAAATTGGCATGAATTTTGGAATTGAAACGAGTGAGAAATGATTTTTAGAAGATGGGTAATCAAATGAAATAAATGTTAAACCAAACAAGAAGTAATACATGATTAATCAAATGAAATAGGGCACGGTGGCAATATGGTAAATATGTTGGTCTTTTAATGAAACGGTGAGTATTGGTTGGAGAGGTGGCACGCTGTGACTCGGCATGGCTAATGGAACAGTACGTGATACATGCAAACACGAATAACAGAAGCCAAAACACGATTTCATGAGTTCTGGGTAACTTTTTAGGGTTTCGTCTACAGTACTTCATCTTCAACAATTGAACCAAAAATTTTCGCCCAGAAATAGAAATTGATTATACCGTTGTAATCAGCAAACGACACACATCCACAATCCATCATTCATTTTCATGAAAACACACAAACAATCATGAATCGAGCAACAATCATCATGCATCCACAAACTTTAAAACACCATATCTTAATGAATACTTGACCATTTTTAACCATTTAAAGTTCATAATGATCAGGGTAAAGAGACCAACACATTGCATACCATGATTTAGGAAAAGAAGGAACTCGAAATCTTACCAAAACTGATGCACAATGATGATTTGGATGTGGTATGCTTGCAAATCCTCAAAACAGATGTACATGAAGCTTCTAAAAGGAGAATGGTTGGAGAGTTCTAGCTTGGCAATGCTTGAAATGGTCCAAAACGAAATCTGCCATGGAAGTGTCTTGAAGAAACAGAGCTCGAAAATGGCTGTGCAGTTGGGATTTGAGGCTGCAAATTGCTTCTAAATGGTGACCAAGTGATGAAACGAACAAGAGTTGCTCAAGTGCTTTGAAGGTTTTGCTCAGAAATTGCAATTTGTGAAAATGCCAATTGAGAGAGAATGAGGGTTTTCTGATGTGTAAAGGCTACTGCTAGGGTTGGAATGAGCAGAAAATGTGCTCTTATACTTCTGTTTAAGGTTGGCTAAGCATGTGCTAATCAACATTTGGTTAAATGAGCCATTTTGCTAATTGTCCCATTTTGGCTTATGTGTATGGTGTATGAGCAACAGCTGCGAAATGGGCTTGCAAACATGACCAAAACAACATTTCTGAATGTTTCCAATTGGCCAAGAGTGTTAGAAATGGTTATTTTGAAAAGTCAAATTTCACCTTCACTTGAAATTAAATAATGCAAGTCCAAAAAGGCCATTTTGAATGGTGAGGTTTTGGTGCATGAAATTTACATTTTTGGAAAGAGGAGGTGAAATGTGGTTTGTAGGAAAAAACCCCATCAAATTTGGCCTTGTGGTTCATGAGATATGGCCTTTTGAAGTTCACAAATTTTTGAAATTGATTTGATCATATCTTGCCAACCATACATTGGAATTGGGTGTTCTTGGACTTTTTGAAAATGGGAGAACAAGATATTCAACTTTCATGTTGGGCAAAAATTCATTTGAAGCTTGTATCATGATGTAAGTTTAAGATCAAGAAGTTTCCATTTTTGGCAGTTGAAATTACAGGTCCACTTTCTATTTCTGGAAATTTTCTGTTTGACTTTATTTTCTTCCATGATGAGGTTGGACATGATATATGAAGCTTGTATAAGCATGAATGAGACCTTTCAGACCAAATCCCATCACCAAATCACTGATTAAATCCACACTTGACCAAGTTTGACTTTCTATTGACTTTTCTAGGGTTTTGCATGAATGAAGCACTTCTGATGAATTCCAAACCCTAATTCCTTGAGACCTTGACTTCAAATGATGTCCCAAGTTGTATGAACTTTTGATTATTGATCATGGTGCCCAAATTCTGCAAGAATGGCCACCAGGCACTGCAATGACTGACTTTGACTGATTTTGACCTAATTGCTGATGATTGCTTCAACTGCAGGCAACAAGGTTAGACTGACAATATTTTTGTACTTTTTGGTTAATAAACATATGAAAGGCAAAGATATACAAATGCAAGGCATGCTTGGTGATCAAGAATCAACCCACAAGGCAATCTACCCACTAGGAGGGGAGCTAAGGCATGCAATGATCCTTGAGGCCATGATATGATATGATATGGGCCATGAGGGATCTTAGGGCCAAAATTGGGGTCTTACAGTACTTTACATATTTTCACACAACGCCTAAGTATGTATTTGGATCGTTGGTGAGATCTGGGCTCCTTAGCTTGTGCGATAACACCATTGTTATCATAATAGAGACCAATGGGATCCACAATGCTAGGGACTATGCCAAGTTTATTGATCCAAACAACTTCCTTTGCTGCACTTAAGGCAACAATATACTCGTCCTCAGTAGTAGAATCAGCAACTGTATCTTGCTTTGAACTTTTCAAGCTCACAGCGCCACCATTTAAGCAAAACACATAACCATTGGAATCATTCATATTAAAGCGTCTCAGCACCTTGTCTATGTACTCTGACTCAGGCCGAGCATTTTATGATCTATCTCTATAGATTCTAATTCCTAATATATAGGCTGCTTCACCTAGGTCCTTCATAGAAAAGCATTTCCCCAACCAAGACTTTACTTGTTGCAGGGCAGGGATATCGTTTCCAATGAGTAATATGTCATCTACATATAATACCAGGAATACGATCATGCTCCAACTAACCTTCTTGTAGACACAAGGCTCATCTTCGTTCTTAACAAATCCATACAGTTTCACTATTTCATCAAAACGAAGATTCCATGAGTAGGTCACAGGCTCATCTTGATCCATGAGTAATACATCACCAAGATCAGATATCCATATATCTTAGTCAGGTGACGTATCCTGCCCGACCTACGCTGGTCTTGTTCTACTTGAGCAGGTTGCTCTTACACAACTACTTGTGTTTCCTGCTCCAATTCCTCCATAGGTGTGTCGATGCTTTGTGATTCTTGAATTTCTTCAAGCTCTACTTTCCTCCCACTGGTTTCTTTGGAAAAAAAATCCTTTTCTAGGAAAACCCCAGTACGAGCGACAAACACTTTGCCCTCAGAAGAATTGTAGAAGTAATACCCTCTTGTTTCTTTAGGATACCCCACAAATAAGCATTTGTCAGATTTGGGCTCAAGTTTAGTTGAAATTTGTCGTTTCACATAAACCTCGCAACCCCAAATCTTCATGTAAGACACATGTGGTCTCTTACCACTCCATATCTCATATGGTGTCTTATCAACCTTTTGGATGGAACACGGTTAAGTGTGTAAGCTGTTGTCAATAGTCCCCAAAAGGAGTTTGGAAGATTGACGTGACTCATCATGGATCGGACCATGTCCAACAGGGTTCGATTTCTTCTCTCAGACACACCATTCCATTGGGGCGTTCCAGGAGGAGTGAGTTGGGATAGAATCCCACACTCTTTCAGATGGTCATCAAACTCTAGGCTTAAATATTCACCACCTCGATCTGATCGAAGAGCTTTAATATTCTTACCTAGTTGGTTTTGTACTTCATTCTTGAATTCCTTGAACTTTTCAAAGGACTCCGATTTGAGTTTCATTAGATACACATAACCGTATTTACTGAAATCATCGGGAAATAAAGTACTGAAAACCTCCTCTGGCTGGTATGTTCAGTGGACCACATACATCAGTATGTATGAGGGCCAAAAGATCATCAGCTCTTTCACCTTTTCTTGTGAGTGGAGATTTTGTCATCTTCCAAGTACTTTGGGCAGTTTCTCTTCCAATGTCCGGTCTTACCGCAATGGAAGCAGGTGCCTGCCTTTGCCATGCCTCCACTAGGCTTCAAAGCAGCAACAGTGGGTCTGGGTTTGGCAACTTCCTTGCCTTTCCCTTTATCACCCTGCTTGGTGGGCCTTTTGTTCTGTCTCTTTCCATTTCCGATCATCAGAATGGACTTCCCTTTTGTCTTCAGATTCTGCTCGGCAGTTCTTAACATGGCGAGCAGTTCATGAAGAGATTTGTCCATATCAATCATATTGAAATTTAGGACAAATTGACTGAAACTATCTGGCAACGATTGCAAGATCAAATTAGTCGCAAGTTCCTTTCCGAGGGGAAAACCCAACCTTCCAAGGTTTTCCACATACCCAATCATCTTGAGCACATGGGGACCTACAAGGGCTCCCTCATCTAACTTTCCTTGAAAAAGGGCTTTTGAAACTTCAAGCCTTTCATGCCTTGCTTGCTCTTGATAGAGCATCTTCATGTGTTCGATCATATCGAACGCTGTCATGTTCTCATGTTGCTTTTGCAACTCTGAGTTCATGACATCCAGCATGAGACAAGCAGTTTCGTTGGCATCATCGACATGCTTCTTATAAGCATCTCTTTCTGCCTTAGGTGAAGAACTAGGAGGTTCCTCTTCAGGAACAGGTGTCTCCAAGACATACAGCTTTCTATTATGTTTGAGGACAATCCTCAGGTTTCGGTGCCAATCCAGAAAATTTGTCCCAGACAATTTTTCCTTATCAAGGATTGATCGCAAGATGTTGTTAGAGGTGTTTGTTGTCATGGTTATCTACATAAGGACTAAGAAAATATTAGTATCATTTGACATATTTAATTAGGCCTTTAATCAAATATGCTCCCACTATTTTACTCAAAACAAATGACCCTCATCATTTGATTCGGAAAATCCCGTTGGAAGATTTTCTAGTGGGTCGAGATCCATATTTTACTTCGTTCTATGTCCGCGTAGGCGGATTACACGAAACTAGGTTATTTAGGTAGGAACTCCTTCCAGTTGTATCTCATACAACTCTCGAAAATTTCAGTTGGGTGAATAACTCCTTATTCCAATCCATCATATGGATCATTCCCAACTCTTGCTTCTAAAACATATATAAGAAAATTATAATTAAGTTTGACCCATTGTTTTAGCAGTTGGATATTACAATTATCCCATCGCACCTTACCAATATAGAACATGCACCTCGCTTTGGCGAAACCTACATTATTCGATACTAGTCTTGATGAGTGCTAAAACTTGGAAAGCAAACATATATAATATTCTCATAATTTGTTTAGTTAAGTTTGACCCATTGTTTTAGCAGTTGGATATTACAATTATCCCATCGCACCTTACCAATATAGAACATGCACCTCGCTTTGGCGAAACCTACATTATTCGATACTAGTCTTGATGAGTGCTAAAACTTGGAAAGGATAAACTTAATATTTTAGTTTGAGGGAATTGCAATTGTTATGATCTCACCGGCTTGTTTATCATATAAATCGTCTCTCACATTCATCAACATACATTCACATGCATCAACATACATACACAATGAAACAGTTATGGCCCCTAGCGTAATTGTTCTCCCAAGCCAATGAGAGAACCTAAGCTAACCTAATAACGATCTAAGCTTCTCCAAGCAAGATCTTCAAGGTTTTCCTCCTTTATTATTGAATTCTTCTCTAAGCTTCTCCAAGCAAGATCTTCAAGGTTGTCCTCCTTTGATCTTGAATTCTTCTCTTTCTTCATATCATTATTCTCCTTTGATATTGAATTCTTCTCTTTCTTCATATCATTACATTACAGAAGAGACTCGTTTTACATACGAGGGTTTGAGATGAGAAAAGAAGTTACATTAAGAGATCAAAAGGAGAGGCACGACACGCAGGTCGTATTTAAAAACCCAAAATAAAATAAAGAAAGACTAAGGCCATAACTGATCACAACAAGGCAACAATAATAAACACATTATTATTATTATTATTAATCTTAATTCCTTTAATTAATTAAAACAAAATTAAATTTCGGCGACCGATCACACTACGCAGAGTTAGCCAGGGGTTCCGCTGCCCGGTCAGCGGACGGTGGTTCCCCGAGAATGGACATTGTTTTGCATCAACACAACTCTTGCGTAGTCACAAAACAGAAACCCCGAGAATTCTGACTTGGTGAATGTGACGACCGTCACCCAGCCCATGACGAACGTCATGCCCAGCGTGTTACGAGCGTCACAGGCTTGTTACGACCGTCACACGGTCAAAAACAAAAACGCCTATAATTCTGGATTTGTGAGTGTGACGACCGTCACAAAGCATGTGACGACCGTCACAGACTTGTTACGACCGTCACAGGTCCTGTTACGACCGTCACGCATCCTACTTGTTACGCTTGTTACGCTCGTCACACGAGCTTCACGCGGCCAAAATAGCAAAACTTTGAAACAGTCTACAGACCTCTTCCAAAAGCCCTAAATGCACAACTCCTTGACGGCATAACCCTTGCGCCGTCACCAACCCTAATGCGCCAATTTCAGACCGTCAAACACACCTTGATTGTTGATTCAGTATGATTGATCAACAGGTCATTGCTTCACCATACTAATGTCGGATTCCGAAGCAAATGACCATTGATCGCTCAAAGGAAAACAATCATTTAGTGTTCGAATGAATGAAACAGAAACAGTATATCACATATATCGTACTTTGCATTAGGATTACTTATATCATATATAAGTTGATCGGTCTCAATTGTGTAACCTATGGACGATCGATGTATCGCTGCTTCACCATACTAATGTCGGATTCCGAAGCATAGTCAACATCAATCATCCAACTCGTACACTCATGATGCCAAATTTAATTACCCGTTTAATTAATTGATTCATTCTGTCTTTTAATCATATTAATACAGAAAATAAACAGCTATCCGATTTATGGTTTCGTAAGTGGCTCTGATACCACTGAAGGATAATTGCGACCCAAAGCGCAGCGGAAATTAAAAATTTCTCCTTTAGAGATCCTTACGAATGGTCATGATCAGTGATAGAATATTTACCTCTTGTGATGATCGAAACCTTTGGTGCAAATCTCTTGTGACGATCAAAACCCTTTGATGCAGATCCACGAAACGATCACGAACGTTGAACGATGACAACGTCTCTACTCAGTCCACACGAACGGTTTCCTTCAATCTCAGTGCTAGCTGGTACGAATGAAGGCTTTGAGTGAGAGAGAGAGAGAGAGAGAGAAAAACGAAAAATGCAACCGCCAACCAATGCTTTTGCACAAGGGTTCTATTTATAGAACCACTTGTGTGGGCTTCAAGCTAAAAGCCCACTTAAGTGTATTTTGGCCCATATCTTATAATATGCCCAAAATCACTTAAGCCCATGGTACCTTACCATATTTCGTATTCTACTCAAGTACACCGTACCTTACGATGTTCTATAATTCACTTAAGGGCACCGTACCTTACGATATTCCTTAGTTACCCTATCTCTCATCAATCTGTCCTTTGTGTGTGACCCTGTAGGTTTTTGTGACGTTGGCAATTATATTAAATCACGCATTTAACATAATAAACAGTGAGTGGTATCTAGCAACACATCACTGCTACCCAAGACACGAAAATGTCATGTGATCTGACAATTCCTTCTGTGATAATACTTATGTGTATAATTACCCTTTTGCCCTTATGTCTATATTGAACACAAGGCATAGACCGTGTCATCCTTGTCCAGTTCAATATTGGGCCCATAGACATTTATCCTGTTATGCAGGATGGGCAAATTCCATCTAGGTCACTCATGTCCCTCAGCATGCTTCGTGGAGTACCCATCAACTGTCTTTATGGTTATCCAGTTACGGACAACGTTTGATCAGCAATAAAGCACTCGACTCTACATCTAGGGTCCATAGTGGTTTCAGGTCGAAGAGTGGAATACACTATTATCACCATGAGAATAACTTATGACACTTTGCATAACTTTCTATATAGTATTCTCATAGCGGGTCAATCCGGTATAAATATTACTCCTAATATTCATACCTATGTTTAAGACTTGATAACTCTTTATCCATGATCCATGAGATGTGATCATCAGTCTACAAACATAATAGTCTTAATGCTTTAATGTTATCCCACTTCACACTAAAGCTCGACTACGGATACTTTAAGAATAATGTCCTTATGTTTAATGTGTTCTCACGATTAAGTCACACTTAATACATTAAACGGACTATCTATTCCAGGGACTTTATTAATCAATCATAATAAAGAAAAAGCCTTTTATTAATTTGATACAAGTACCAAAAAGTATTGGCCTCTAGGGCTTACACCAACACTATGTTCCACCAGAGATAACTATTAACCAGCTGGAGTCGGTAATTTCGAATGTACACACTAGCCATGCGCTAGGTTTCACCGATTATGACCTGACGTCTGAGGGCAAGAATCACAACAAAGCCTTGCATATGACAATGGAATGCAGAGGGACGGTGCTTTCCCATGTTTTGGCTGATACAGGCTCTTCTCTGAATGTTCTTCCAAAGAAAGCCTTGATGAAGTTGGGTTGCGATGACGCCACCCTGAAGCCAAGTAATTTAGTTATGAGGGCTTATGATGGCTCTAAGCGAGCTGTCTGTGGCGAAGTTGAGTTGCCAATTAAGATTGGACCGCAGGTATTCAAAAGTACGTTTTATGTGATGGATATCCAGCCTGCTTATAGCTGTCTGCTAGGACGGCCCTGGATTCATGCTGCTGGTGCTGTTACTTCTACTCTCCACCAAAAGCTCAAATATGAACTAGAAGGTCAGATCATCACTGTCTGTGGTGAAAAGGATATTTTTGTTAGCCACCTATCTACATTTAAGTATGTGGAAATGGATGGCGAGATGCATGAGATGCTGTGTCAGGGCTTCGAAGCCATAAACATCAGCGAGGTCGCGCCCGAAACTGTCTTTTCACCAGAGTCTTAGAAGGTCGGGACTTCTACTTCTTCATACAAGCAAGTTGTTGAAGTGGTTAAGGCTGGTAATTCCCAAGGCTGGGGCAAATTTGTGTAGCCAATCATAAAAGAAGACAAGTTTGCATTGGGGTATACTCCGGGGTCTTAGAAGAGCGAAGCCGGTACTTTCTCCAGCGGGGGTTGGTTTCTCCCCACACCGTCAATGCTGTAGATGAAGACAAGGCTGACAGCGACTGTGACTTAGATAGCTGGATTCGCCTGTGTGTCCCAGGAGAAAAGCTCGACAATTGGTCGGCTGAAAGAATCGTCCGGTTTACTCTACTGAATGAGTAATTTTTATTGTTTTCCTTTTATTACATGCATAATAAAGTCTTACACTTTGACCAAGGTGTAATGACTAATCTGTAGGGCCATCCATTTAGTTACATTTCGCAATTATTTTCATCATCAATAAAGGACAACTTTTGCAAACAATTTTGTGTTCTCTTTCTTTCAATTATTTTTACTTTACAAAAACGATAATGTTTCTTTTTCATGTTTCTTTTCCGTTTTCTTTCCAAAAAACACCTCGTAAAACTGATCACCCGGATCTCACTGCTAACGACACTGCTATGGCCAAGTATGACTTCGACAATCCTATCTATCAAACCGAAGAAGGGGTTGAGGAAGATTGTGAATTGCCTGAAGAGTTAGCCAGGTTGTTGAAACAGGAGGACCGAGCTATTACACCTTACCAGGAGGTGATTGAGACCGTCAACATTGGTACCGAAGACGACAAGAAAGAAATCAAGATCAGGGCCAGTCTACAGGCCGAGGTGAAAGAACGATTGATCAGTCCTATCAAGATATGCCAGGTTTCAAGAAATGCCTGCACCTAAAACAGAAAGAGAGGTTTGTGGCCTCCTGGGCAGATTGAACTACATTTCAAGGTTCATATCTAATCTTACAGCCACATGCGAGCCATTGTTCAAAATGTTGAGAAAAGAGCAAGAGGTCAGTTGGAATGATGATTGTCAGAAAGCCTTTGAAAGAATAAAAGAGTATTTGCAGGAGCCCTGATTCTAATGCCTCCAGTAGAGGGAGAACCGTTGATCATGTACTTGACTGTGTTAGAAAGGTCAATGGGTTGTGTGCTCGATCAGCATGACGAGTCAGGTAGAAAAGAGCATGCAATATACTACCTTAGCAAAAAGTTTACCGACTGTGAACAAAGATACTCACTGCTCGAGAAAACTTTCCTCTCTTTGGCATGGGCTGCTCGCCGACTAAGACAGTATATGTTGACTCACACGACTCTATTGATATCAAAGATGGATCAAGTCAAGTATATTTATGAAAAGCCAGCGTTTACCGGAAGGGTTGCTAAGTGGCAAATGATGCTGACAGAGTATGACATCCAATACACTTCACAAAAATCCATCAAAGGAAGTGTCTTGTCAGACTATCTTACCGAGCAACCGATTGATGATTACCAACCTATGAGGTTCGAATTTCCTGATGAGGACATCATGTTTCTCAAATTGAAAGATTACGAGGAACCACTCCCGGAGGAGGGGCCTGACCCTGAATCCAAATGGATTATGATGTTTGATGGGGCGGTCAACGTGAATGGTCGCGAAGTTGGTGCAGTATTGATCACGCCGGAGGGGGTTCATATGCCATTTTGTGCCAGAATAACTTTTCCCTACACTAACAATGAAGCCGGACAAAGCAGAATCGTTTTTCAGTGATCCAGCCTGAGGGTCATTTTTGAAGATTCAGCCTGAGAATCATTTTCCAGTCATCCAGCCTGAGGGTCATTTTTGAAGATTCAGCCTGAGAATCGTTTTCCAGAGATCCAGCCTGAGGGTCATTTCGAAGATTCATCCAGAGAGTCGACTACGAGCGTTATTTCCCCAGCAAGCCAGCTGGAGGAATAGATTGACAGCTCAACAGAAAATCAACCTACAAGAGGATCCAGCCCGCAGATCGCATTTAAAAAACAAATTCTAATCGAAGAGTCGTTATAACATGTTCTAGCCTGAAGAATATGTACGAAGCCCAAGAGTGGGATATTCTTGAAGCTGCATATCTAACATGAAGATTGGGCGCAGATTTCGAAAGAGAGTCAATCAGCGCATGCCTCAGATGCGAGATCCTGATGATGGGAATTTATCATCAAATTAATCCAGATCTAGCCAGAAGATCGAAGTCAGGTCTAGCCTGAAGACCGGAAATAGATTCAGCCAGAGAATCAAAACAATTCAGATCTAGCCATAAGATCGAAGTAGATTCAGCCAGAGAATCAAAGAAAATAGATTCAGCCTGAGAATCGAAACAAAGGAGATCTAGCCAGAAGATCGAAGAAGATTTAGCCAGAAGATCGAAGTCAGGTCTAGCCCGAAGATCGGAAATAGATTCAGCCAGAGAATCGAAACAATTCAGATCTAGCCAGAAGATCGAAGTAGATTCAGCCAGAGAATCAAATAAAATAGATTCAGCCAGAGAATCGAAACAAATGAGATCTAGCCAGAAGATCGAAGAAGATCTAGCCAGAAGATCGAAGTCAGGTCTAGCCCAAGACCGAAAATAGATTCAGCCAGAGAATCGAAACAAAGAAGATCTAGCCAGAAGATTGAAACCGTATCCAGCCCGAGGATCAAAATTAACATCCAACCAGAGGACTAAATTGAGTATAGATTCAGCCAGAGGATCGAAACTCCAGATTAAGTCAGAAGACTGATTCAGATTTAGCCAGAGGATCGGAAGAGAAATAAACAACGCGGTGTATTTCAGCATTTTTGTGGTGTTCTTAGAGCGCAAATTTTCGGTCTGTCTTTGGTATTCAATCACAGCTCACCCTGTTTGTCTGATAACCTGTTCACTTTCATCCTGCTCAGGTTATCAGATGACTGAATAGGGGCAACTGTAACACCCCAAAATTTTCCCTCCTTATTCACGCATTCATTTTTAGGTCATTTAACTTTAGATACATTGCATTTCATCATGTCAATCAGGATTAGCTCCAAGAAGCTTGAACATCATCCAGGACACTTTGTGGGTTCTATTTAGATGATCAGTCAAGACAAGGGAAAGACTTGAGTTACTTCCAACAGGGGTCTATTCGTCAGTCAAAACGTTAATCTTGAAGGAGCAAAGGTTTGTTCATGAGCTGTCATGCTCGCTAGGCGAAGCCCACGTGTTTTGAAAAAAAAAATGGAAAACGAAAAACGAAAAAAAAAATTAAATAAATAAATAAATAAATAAATTAAAAAAAAAATCTTGGACTTGGACCTCTCTCATTTGAGGCCACAGGTCCACAAAAATCAGGTTATAAATTTAGAGTTTCAGTGAAACAAAATTTCATTCTATTCCTATTACCTTGGCAGGGAAAAAGATAATGAGAGAAGAGCTAACAGAGAACTCAGAGCAACCTCCAGAGACTGAAGGGAACTCATCTGCAAAGAACCAATTCCCTCTCATATAAACCCTAAGATTGTTCTGCAAATCCAACCGGGTAATTCAATTTCATTCGATCTCTCCAATCAGGTTTGCCCTATTTCCACTACTTTATACTTTCAACCTGAAATTTTTGATACCCTTTTAATGCATTTGTTTGACAAGTGGTTTAGGCCTCCTACCCTTGGTTGCTTTTTCTGAGCTTTTTGTGAATTTTAATGGCATGATTCATGTGGTTACATTTTGATTTTGGGGCAACTCTTGGTTACCCTATCTTGTTTCTCTAACCTGTTTGTTGAGTTTTGTTTTGTGAGGGCTCATATGACTCTTGCAGAGATGGTTTGCCTGGTGTTTCACTTTATTTGTGGGATACCACCTGCAGGTTTCATTCCGATTACCTGTACTGACTCACTTTATTTGATGGTGTTAGCTTGGAAGGATCTCAGGGTTTCCTTGTTCCGTTAATATTTGTTACTTTGGATCTTTATCCGTGTGGTACTTTTACATTTTCCCGTATTTTTACCGCTTTCTTAGCTGGAAGACCTCGATAGGAGGCAATGTTTTGTGTGTTTACTTTATGCAGGTTCCTTTGTCCAGGACCCTTTTTGCATAAGCATCCCTAACCCTACAAACCCATTGATTTTTCTTCTCCTAACACGTTTACTCCTTCTACTACAGGCGAGTAAGTCTCCAAAGGTCGAGCATCCGGTAGATTGCGTAGTGACGTCGTTCGTCCAAAACCCAATCCATAACCCCGTAGTTAGCCGAACTACGTTTTGCTCTGATTCTCAGGCCAGATGAGATACGTAGGCATAAGACGCGATGTCTTAGCGAGCACACTCCCCCCTAACCCCTAGGTAGCCGAGCTACGAAGACTCTGATTCTCATATTCATATGAGATAGGTATGCAGTGGATGCGACATCCGTGCGAGTCATTACCTTTTGACCCTTTTTTTTTTTTTTTTTTTTTTTAGTAAATAACACATTAGATAAACCCACACCCTTTAGACAAGAACTACAAAAGTGGATCCCGTAGAGTACTACGGATGCGTAGGGGTGCTAATACCTTCCCTTCGCATAATCGACTCCCGAACCCAAGATTTGGTTGCGAGACCCTGTCTTGTCCTTTCCTTTTTCCAGGTTTACTTCAAGCGTTTCCTTTCCCTCATTTGGGATAAATAACGCACGGTGGCGACTCTCATGTCTTTCTTCGCCGGTTGTTTTTTTTCGCATTCCATTTTTCAGGTTACGACAATGTGGTAGAGGGAAATCATCTTTCGGACTAGCTTTATTCAAGTCTCTATAGTCCACACACATCCGGACTTTTCCATCTTTCTTAGGCACGGGCACAATATTGGCCACCCATTGAGGATATATAGAAGTCACCAGGAACCCCGCATCAATTTGCTTCTGAACTTCCTCTTTTTTCTTCACTGCCATATCAGGATGAATTCTTCTGAGCTTCTGCTTCACAGGCACGCACTCAGGTTTTAGTGGCAGGAAATGTTGCACAATATCAGTATCTAGACCAGGCATGTCTTCATATGACCAGGCAAAGACGTCAACATATTCTTGTAGCAACTTAATCAACCCCTTCTTAACAGATTCTTCCAGAAGTGCCCCAAGCTTTACCTCTCACACACAATCTTCAGACCCCAAGTTGACTGTTTCCAGATTCTCAAGATGCGGCTGAATGATCTTCTCTTCATGCTCAAGTAGCCGGGTGATCTCATCAGGAATCTGTTCAACATCATCTTCCTCTGCCTCAAATACAGGGAATTTAAAATTGGGAGATGGTGTTGGGTCATTATGTTCAATGAGTTTAGAAATCAACCTGCATAATGATTTTTGGATATGAAAAGCTTTAGAATTCAAACAAGGCAAATCATTATGCATATGAAAAAGTTGATTTTATTCTATTTTTTAGGGTTTTATGTGATCACCAATTTCATGCAAAAACAAAAAGGGAAAATAAATGGGAAAAACAAACATTTAACATGAATTTATTCAATGAAAATATCATTGTATTTATGTTGCCAACAATGTTATCACTCCTCCTTTTGGCATGGGAAAAGGGTTTTTAAACAAAGTGATCATTACGTTGACTTATGGACAACTGTTGGAATATCCACAACGACCCAATTGTTGCAGACCCCACCAGGGATGATGAAGTTGCCAGAGTCCTTTGTATCTTCTTCTAAAACGGCAGCAACCTCATTTTGACCATTGTGGATAAAACCTCCACTCTTGAATAACCCTTGCTTGTTAAAAGTACCAGAAGAAAAACCTATACCAGCCCGGGACTCGTGCTCTAAGTGATCCATCAGTCTTGAAATGTTGGCTCTAGTGTAGTACCAGTGAGTCAGCTTGTCTTCAAAATAAATGAAGGACACAGAGTTAGACCACAGGGCAAGGGACCGGAAACAAAACCTGTTTATGCATATGATGCATGCAATGCTTGTGCATATGATTTGTTTTTTATTTCAAAGGAACTTTAGAGTTTTATTTGCAAACTTTGGAAATATTAAGCATTTTATCACATATGGAAATATCTCATCAAATAATATCAGGGAAAAGAAGTGCAGCATCGTCAATCATATATAAGAGAAAAGGAAAATAAATGTCTTATGGATCCCTAGAAACAATCATCTAAAGCTCGGGACACAGGAAGATAAGATGCGCGAAGCCTCTTCACCTCCCTCTCGTAGGCTGCCTCCATATCGGCCTTCTCTTTGGCGAGTCGATCATACTTTTTCTTCCAGAACTTAGAAGACTGAGGAAGTAGAGAAGTCCATACATCATCAGGTTCATCAATAACCTGATGCGCAAGAAACTCAATCAACGCATCCTTCTCCTTAATCTGCTGAAGCAACTCTTCACGTTCACGGATCCAGGCACGTGAACGGTCTTCGTCTCTCAACTCCTCTACTCCTTGATTAGGGAGGGTTGAAGGCCCAGCCATAATCATAAGTGTAGGTCTCGGATACTCGTAAGGCATGAGATACTCAGACGCCCTTTTCCTAACCCAAACAGTGTAAGGCTCCAAAGCGATGCAATTCGTAGGACCCAACTCTTTCCTTCCTTTCCTATGAATCTTGCGCCAAGCGCGGACCATCCTAGCTTTCAAGCCTTGGGGATCTTTACCATACTGAAAGAATACACCCTCTAACAGAATGGTATTGGGTTTATCCTTTAAGGGGAACCCAAGCTGCCGACGTGCCAAAACAGGATTGTAGTTAATCCCAACACACGTACCAAGAAGAGGTACATTGGAGAATTCGCCACAAGAGTCAATAATCTGCACACCATCATACACACGGTTATACCAAGAGATATCATCATTAGTGAGAGACATAAGTCTCGTGGACCACCGTAGACATTCCTTGTTCTCCTTGAAAGCGACCGTCTGAGGTAAGTGAGAAATAAACCACTTATACAACAGAGGCAAACAACACACAATGGTGCCACCACCCTTTGCATTCCTCATATACAAAGAGAAGTAGGTATCGCCCAACAGAGTCGGAACGGGATTAAGAGCACAGAAAATCCTAATAGCAGTCACATCCACAAACTTGTCGATGTTGGGGAATAACACTAGCCCGTAGATAAGAAGTACGAATATGGCCTCAAAGGCGTCCTCACTCATGGCCTTCCCATATATAGTAGCTTGAGCAATGAGGAACTCAGAAGGGAGACCTTGAATTCCCCCTTTGGTAGTCATATGAGCACCAACCAGAGATTCATCTATGTGTAACATGTTTGCTATCTCTTGAGAAGTAGGAACCCTTTCCAAGCCACTGAACGACAACTGATCCAGAACAGGTATACCCACAAGATAAGCATACTCCTCAAGGGTAGGCAAAAGCTGAAAATCCGGAAACGTGAAGCAACGGTACAAAGGATCGTAAAACTGCACCAATACACTCATCAATCCTTCATCCACCTGAGTGGTCAGAAAAGGAAGAAGCTTCTCGAAAAGAGCCTTGAAACCCAAGGGATCTAATACATAAAATGTCAAATTCCTTAACTCTTTCAAGTCTGGTTGTCTGAAACTGTACTTCTTTGTATTCCTTCTTTGTCTTTCCATGTCTTAAAATTTTGCAAATAGACCTCTTAAGTTCCTTGAAAATTTTCTTATTATTTTGATGATATGAATGCAAATGGGTGCATGAATGCATGAATGCAACAATCACACTCAAGGATCAAGCAAAGCACACCAAACAAAGGTCATGGGATGGATCATGTTATCCTTAATATCAATCATCCATTTTGGTGGATTATGGTTTACACCTTATCAACACCCAAGTTCCATTGATATTAAGGATTCATGAACGAATCAACCATGAATCAAGGGTTTGTTGTAAGTCACGAGCATGGAGTTAGGTTAAGAACCACCCAGAAGGGAGTGTACTAGGGTTTAAACCTGCCAAACATGTTCTACAAGAGGTTCCCATAGTCATCATCCCATTTTTCGGATATTATTGGAGAAACGACTACTCGTATTCCGAAAATATTCTCAAGAGACACTCTTATGAGTGTAGTATCACGTAACAATCGTATCAAATCTTACACTTGAACGACTTTCGCACTACATCCTACGAATAGGCCAAGATGGGTTCGGTAAATTAAGGTCCTTGGCTTCTAAGGTCTATATTGGAAAGAGTAATGTCTAACCACAACTACTTGTGTGACATTATTGATCCCAACATGACCTCCACCAAGTGAATGGGCTTGCAAGTCAACTTGCTAAGGAATAACTCCACACAAGTCGATAAGACTATGCCATTCTCCTATCCTAAGTGCACTCGAGTTAGGGTATAGAACTCATCTCACAAAGATCACCAAGCATACAAGGAATTAATATTCAAACAATTCAATCATTACATACAATACAGTAATCCCAAATTGCACAAAAATATGTCACAAAAATAAAAATAAATATACAATACAATACAACAAATATGAAAAGTAGGCAAAACCCACTAGGATTTATCATTCCCCAGCAGAGTCGCCACTTTTCTGTAGCGGGGTATTCGTTACCATTAGAGATATTGACTAAATCCAAGGTAAATCATACAAGTCGAGTCGCCACCGCACTTCTATTTATCCAAAGGAATGGTTAGAAAGCAAACAAAAACCTAAAAGTTTTATCGAATCAAAAACTAGTAAAAATGTCAGAGATCTGGGTAAGGGGGTTGGTTATGTAATGGGAAGGTGTTAGGCACCCAAAACATCCTAGGTACTCTTAGGGAGCTCTTTTCACATTTGTTGCAAAGGTTGTTGTTTTTTATGAAAATTTATTTGTGCAAACATGATTGAAGGGATGAGAAAAGCGTGTATGTTTATCTAAGGTATTACTTACTAAAAGAAGGGTCAAAAGAAAATGACTCGCACGGACATCACATCCACTGCATACGTATCTCATCTGAATCTGAGAATCAGAGTCTTCGTAGCTCGGCTACCTATGGGTTAAAGAGGAGTGTGCTCGCTAAGACATCGCGTCTTATGCCTACGTATCTCATCTGGGATGAAAATCAGAGCAAAACTTAGTTCGACTACCTATGGGGTAAGGGTTGTGTTTTGGGGTGAACGACGTTACTATGCAATCTACCGGATGCTCAACCTTTGGAGACTTACTCGCCTGTAGTAGAAGGAGATAACGTGTTCTTAGGAGAAGAAAAATCAATGAATTTGGGGTTTTAGGGATGCTCATGCAAAAGGGGAAGTCCTAGACGAAGGAACATGCATAAAGCAAACATGCCAACAAGGGGCTCAGAAGTAAATAAACAAAAGAAAACACATGCCTTCTATCGAGGTCTTCCACCTAAGAAAGCGATAAAATGCGGGAAAGAGGTAAAAGTACCACACGGGTAAAGATCCGAAGTAACAGCAATTAAAGGAGTAAGAAACCCAGGGATCTCCAAAGCTAGTACCATCAAAGAAAGCGAGTCAGTACAGGTAATCGGAATAAACCTCCAGGTGGTATCCCACAAATAAAGTGGAACACCAGGCAAGCTATCCCTGCAAGAGTATGTGAGCCCTCACAAAACAACACTCAACAAACAGGTTAGAGAAACAAGATAGGGTAATCAAGAGTTGCCCCCAAATCAAAATGTAACTGCATGAATCATGCCATTAACATTCATAAAAAGCTCACAAAAAGCAACCAAGGGTAGGAGGCCTAAACCTCTTGTCAAACACATGCATCAAAAGGGATCAAATTCACCCATAATACCTCATACATTCAGAGCATTCAAATTAAAAGCATAAAGTAATGGGAATAAGGCAAACCTGATTGGAGAGACCGATGAAATTGAATGGCACCGTTGGGTTTGCAAAGCACTCTTAGGGTTTATATGAGAGGGAATTGGTTCTTTGCCGATGATTTCCCTTCAGTCTCTGGAGGTTGCTCTGACCTCTGTTAGCTCTTCTCTCACTATCTTTTTCCCTGCCAGGGTAATAGGAATAGAATGGCCTTTTGTTTCACTGAAACTCAGAATTTATAACCTGATTTTGGTGGACCTGTGGGCTCAAATGAGAGAGGCCTAAGTCCAAAAATTTTCTGTTATATTTTATTTTATTTTTTTCTTTATTTTTTTCGTTTTTCGTTTTTTTTTTCTTTTTTCGTTTTTTTTTTCATTTTTTTTTCTTTTCATTTTTCATTCTTTTTTTTAAACACGTGGGCTTCGCCTAGCGAGCATGACAGTTCAAGAAATTCCTCTGAGCGTAGGTGATTTTGGTGGCTTTTCTTGGGACTCGCTAGGCGACCCATTCTGCTCGCCTAGCGAGCATGACAGCTCATGAACAAACTTTTGCTCCTTCAAGATTAACGTTTTGACTGACGAATAGACCCCATTTGAACCTGTTGGAAGTATCTCAAGCCATTCCCTTGTGTTGACTGATCATCTAAATAGAACCCACAAAGTGTCTTGGATGATACTCAAGCTTCAAACAAAAGATGTTAGTGACACATTTTTGTGCTTTTGGTTAGTAAACAAAAGTAAGAGAAACAATGATGTATAATTCAAGCATGCTTGGTGATCTCAAACCAATCACAAGGAGTCCCACCCAAAGGGAAAGGGAACCAAGATGCTAAAGATCCTTGAGGCAATGCAAATGCAATGTTATGATGCCATGAGGGATCTTAGGGTCAAAATTGGGGTCTTACATCTCTCTCTTCGAATCTTTATTTTCCTCACACAATTCTCCAAGATCTTTGCATATTCTTGTTCCTGATGCTTCACTGAGCAAGATTCATCCACTGTTTGGAGCAATTCAGCAAGGAATCGAGCAGTGCAAGCACATTCTCATGGCAATGGAATTTGGAAATTGAAGTGGATTCAAGAGGATTCAACCGTTCATTTTTGCTTAAAGCTTCATAGGAAGATCATAGGAGAAGATCTGGAGCTGTGGAGCTTGAGAGAACACGATTTCAGAGAGCTGCACTTCAAGGTGACTCAAAATTCGATCTCTCCTTTTGCTGTTTTTTTATCATAGACTTGTAGATCTTGTTGAGTAGAGCATGGAGATGTGTTTAGATTTAAAAATGAGTGAGAATTTAGGAAGTTAGGTTGAATGGAAGTTTGGATCTAGAATCTTATTCACTTCGATCTGCAAAACCTAGGGATATTTAGGAGAAACCAATAGCATATTTGGAATCCTCGTGGAGAGACGGTTCGAATGGTATATGCCTTGTGAAATTCTGCAAATTTTTGTGGCGCCGCCGCCGTGCGTTTTGCCAGAGAAGACGACCGGAGCTGTAGCTCCGGCGTCTGTGTGTTAGGGTTTGGATTACGTGTGCATGCCATGTGTGTTAATGCGTGGACAATTGATTGGATGAGGTTCATTGACCAAGGCCACACGTATGCTTTGAACGCTGATTAGGATGCTGAGTGGATTAAGTGAAACGGTGCATTTCACATTTCAAATGTGAGCCATTGATCTTGATTACGCGCCAGATCGTGTGGCTGTGGTTATTTCTGAGTTTATTTGAACATATTTCATTTCCCTCCATTTTCCATGCATTTTCCAATTATTTTGGTTGTTTTGTAAAATTCATAAAAAATGCAAAAATTATCCAAATGAGTCCCAATTTTTTTTCATAGTTTTGTATTGATGTATACTTTTTTATGGTGTTGAATTCAAGAATTTTGGATGTCTGGATTTTTATGTGTGAATTTTTGAATCAACATTGTGCCAATTTGACCTATTGCATTCAATGCATTGTGAAATCCTCATTGTTGAGCCATTTGATCCAATTTTTTGCATAAGTGACATTCATACATGACATGAATTATTGGTCACTGGTTTGGATTTTTTCTCACATGTTATCATCATTTTTGACACATAGAGAAAAATGTGACAATTTGTGTCACATTTTTGGCATTGAATTGGTGCATTTTTGTTCACATAGCATTTGCATCATTATGGATTTGACTTTTTGCATATTGGACATTCATGGCATGAGGAACTTATACAAAAAATCTCAAAGTCATTGCATGCACTTTTGATTTGATTTGAATTTTCTAAGTTGGAAGTTCATTTTGTGCATATTTTTGGTCATTGCATGGCATAGGCAATTTGAGACACTTGACCATTGATTTGATGCTGGTCCTTTTGAGGACATTTTGGGGAGTGTTTGAAGGTGTAATGTGAAAAAGGATGAGTCATGGTTTGCTCATTTGGTTGGGTTTTGAATTTTTTCTTTCTACTAGTGCTTTGTTGTGTTGATTGGATGTACATAAACTAACTTTGTCTTGTGTTTCAGGTTTGGATACTCATCATTGGTGATTGAGTTTGTTCTCACCTTGTGAGATGCATTGAGTTCTGACCTATTTTGGTTTTGTAGGGTTTAATTGGTGTGGTGAGCTCATGAGCTTGTTTGAGTGCTAAGGCACTTATGCAGTGAATTGTGTAACTGATAGAGGGTTTCACTGCTTGTTTTCTGGTCGTATGACTGAAGTACTAACAGTTTAGTATTTGTACAAGTACCTTAGTTGCTTGCTTGCTTTAGCTCTTGCTTAAGCTTTGGATTGTGGTTGACACACCACTCAGGTAGTTAGCTTCTTACTTCATGTAGTCTGAAGTCCTGTCACCTTTTTGGCAGGCATTTTGCTGGCAAGTCCTCCTTCAGAGGCTCTGTTTGTGTTTGTTTAAAATTGTGCCCAAAGACCTCCAAGAAGAGGCATGTGTTGATTGATAAGACCTCCAAGAGAAGAGGCAATTGACGGATAAAAGGGATTAGTAGCCAATCCCCCATTATTCAGTGTGTCGTTCTTTATGCTCGCACTACGTGCTGATGCTTCTGAACATGCGCCCCAGATCTTTGTACAGTGTCTGTCAAGTGGAAAAGGATCCCACTTTCTGGATCCCTACGCTTTCTGTGTCATGAGCTCACCCTGGCCAGGGTTAAGAGCATGAGGTCTCATCCTGATTCAGACTTTGATCAGCTTTACCCTAACGTTCAATGTTAGTGGTTAAGAGCTACAGATTACCCCTTACAGTTTGGCTTGTTTGTCGAGGTTGATATGACCCCTCTTGACTAAAGCCCATCCATTGTTTGGGCCTCTTGTATGGATATAGTGTGTGATGCTTGTTCACTTGTGTTGGTGTGTTTATTTGCTTTCCTCTTCTCATCTCCATTTCTGTAGGAGTTGTATGATTGATTTCTGAGGAAGTTGAATGCATGTTAGAGACCTCAACTTAGGGATATTGATTGCATGACATTTATTAGGCTCGAGTCTTAGTCTCCCTAGTCTCTGGTTAGGAGAGTGTTTTACCCCTGGTAAGAAGAACTACGTCGCCCTGATGAGATACGTAGGCAGGAGGTTGCGAGCAATCTCTCCGGGCACCCTTTTTCTTTTTTGCTGTGTTGCTGTCGTGCGTTTGTTTCTGGTATTTGTGTTCTTTGGTGTGAGTACTTGTTTGTCCAGCGTGGGCGTGTGTGGTATGTTTATACCTTGGGGATTTCTTCTGTTAATCATTTGAGGGTTCATCTCGGGGTTCATTTGCGATGATTGTTATTCATATTGGGGTTTATCTTTGGGGTTCATTTGTGATGATTGGGGTTCACCATTGGGGTTCATTTATGACGGTTTTCATTCATTTGGGGTTCATCTTTGGGGTTCATTTATGACGGTTGTCATTCATTTGGGGTTCATCTTTGGGGTTCATTTATGACGGTTGTCATTCATTTGGGGTTCATATTGGGGTTCATTTGTGGTGATTGTTATTCGTATTGGGGATCATCTTCGGGGTTCATTTATGATGGTTGTCATTCATCTTGGGGTTCACATCGGGGTTCATTTGTGATGATTGTTATTACTCGGGGTTCACTTGGGGTTCATTTGTGGTGACTGGTTATACATATTCAGGGTTTATTCTGAGTATTGGGTTACTTTGTTGGGGTTCATTCTGATAACCTTTTTCTTTGGTGTTCGCTGGTTAGCGTCTGTTGTTGTTAGGAGTCGGATGTAAGTCCATGTATTGGCATTCTGTTTCCTTTTTGCTATTGTTGGGAGTCATATGTAAGGCCATGTATTGGCATTCTGTTTCCTTTTTTGTTGTAAGGAGTCAGGTGTAAGACCATGTATTGGCATTCTATTTCCTTTTTGTTGTTGGGAGTCGGGTGTAAGTCCATGTATTGGCATTCTGTTTCCTTTTGGGTGTCTCTTTCGACGTCTCAGCGTCCCCTTTTTGGTGTTTTGTTTCGGCGTGCGTTAGCCGATCTACGAGTGCTCTGATTCTCCTCTGGATAGAGAAGATACGCAGGCATAGGATGCGATGTCCTAGCGAGCATCCCTTTCCCCAAACTACGTCGACTCTGATGTTTGTTTCTGACAAACTACGTAGGCCCAGGATGCGACATCTTGCCGAGTCCACTTCCTCCGTTTTCTTTCTTTCCCCACCTATTTATTGTTCCAGTTTGTGCGATTTCTTTGAGCAGTTTATTAGCAGCAACCTTTTCCTTTCCTTTAAGCTAACTTGTAAGCGTGGATCCCGTCGAGTACGACGGACATGGGGGGTGCTAATACCTTCCCCTTGTGTAACCGACTCCCGTACCTTGTAATCTCTGGTCGTAAGACCGTTCCTTTCCCTTTCTTAGGTTAGTCCTACGCTCCCTTTCCGTCATAGGATGAATAGCGTCGGTGGTGGCTCTATATTTTCCGCCGGTTGTTTTTCGCGTTGCGACATTGAGGTAGGTTCCACATTCAGTTCTAATGTGTCCATACCCATCACATTCATAGCACTTTACTTCTTTTCCTTCTTTGGGCTTCTCATCTGACATTGCTCTTCTTTCATTGCTGATGTCAGATGAGATGTTCTTGACATTTGCCTTGGATCTTACGTAACACCCTCCTAAATACCCCAATTATTTAATTAAAACAACATAAATATGTCAGAGTAATTATGCCCCGAAGGGTGTCACACAAACACTTCACACCATGTTCCAAATTATCCTGTCATGCTCATTTATTTACTCAAATAAAACATCTGCATAATTCGCAGCGGAATAAAATCCAACATCAATACAAAACATGTAACACAATACATGTAAGCTTATTCAACAATCATCAATGAAAACAAGTAAAACATCCCGTCCCGATGTTACATCTATCAGAGCATGACCCACTAAGGAACTACACTAGACTCCAAGGACTAGCTTCTACTCAATCACTGCTCGTTACCTGAAAAATAGTGTAAGGGTGAGTTCCTCAATCGATATAACAAGTATTATAAAATCTCATGTAATGTTAAGTAAATAACACATTAATCACCCTAATCGTATCACACATTCAGTAACGGCACATCACCTCAAATATCATATTCAATACCAACACAATTCATACTCATACTCAATGCCAACACAAACACACAACACACGTATAATACTGTAATACATCCATTCATATTATACGCCATACAAAATTTATGCAATGAGACTCCATGCATGCGGTACCGACTATTTGTGAACATATAGTTCAACCTCACCGACCAAATCCAGGTACGGCTACCAAGCTCACTAGTCCCACTCATTTGAGACCTAGTGACTCACATCACTAATTCCTCACCATCGGAATTAGCTACCACCCCAAGGGCTATGCTATGCACGCTAATCACCTAGCATGCAAACATCAACGACAGTCCAAAATGACTAACATCACTAATTCCTCACCATGGGAATTAGCTACCACCATAAAGGCACCAATATGCATGCTAATTCACCTAGCAATGCAACATCATCAACAACAATCTACAATGGACCTATGCTCACACTCTAAGCCATAAAACAGTCCATACATAATTTCAGACATGATCAATACATTCACAACATTATGCATATCATCATACATCATCAACATATTCACCACATAATCATATCATGTCATACCACATAATCAATCACAGCATTAGCACACTCTACTAATGCCTATACTACTCAAAACAACGGGAAATGATCCCTAATATATCATACATCAGCTGAATTACGTTACTCAGCTGAACCGCCAAAAACTGCACAACAGCAGCTCAGGAAAATCACAACCCTGCCCATACGCGTATTGCCTATGCCCATACGCGTATGGCCCATTTCCTGACCAATTCCCATACGCGTACCACCTATCTCATACGCGTATGCTACGCGTACCACTTTCCCATACGCGTACCACCAGAGACCAATCTACGTTCAAAACATCACCTTTCTCATCCATACGCGTATTGCCTAGTGCCATACGCGTACCCTGCCATCTCATACGCGTATTGCCTAGTGCCATACGCGTATGACCAGAAACCAGAATTTCCAGATCTGCAATGGCTTTCTCTGCTACGAGATCTATCCAATTCAACCTTCCACAGTCCAATTTTACACACAATTCATTCATATCATCTTACACGAATCATACATTTTCGATTCCACAATTTGCTAACCTTTCTACCTCTAATTCCTACGAATTTCTTCAATTATAATTCAATTTTCGTTCATCCCAAAAGTTCACAAATTCATCATACATCATTCAATCAGAGGCAATCAATGGTTTCTTACTATCCATCACGTATTATCCCATAATACCCATTAATCGATGATAAACCCCCCTTACCTGAGTTAATCCGGCGAATCTTGTAGCTTCAAGCCCTTCCTCTCTTCAACCCTTGTTCTCTGGCTCTTTTTCCACTTTCTTCACTTTTCTGTCTTTTTTTCCTTTTCACGTGAAAAATAACTCTTTTACTAAATGGGACCTTTTTAGTGATTTCTACTTTTATTCCAATAATAATAATAATAATAATAATAATAATCCAATAATGAAAATCCAATAATGAAAATCCAATTAATTAATTAAATTAATAAATATTATATTAATTTAAATTAAATAATTATCCTTATTTCATCGGGGTGTTACAACTCTCCCCCACTAAAAGAGTTTTCGTCCTCGAAAACATACCTCAAGTGAATAACTCAGGATAAGACTCCTTCATCTGACTCTCAAGTTCCCAGGTCACATTGCCACCTGCTGGTCCTCCCCAAGCTACCTTTACAAAGCAATCTCTTTACCCCGCAACTGCTTCAACTCTCGATCCTCAATCCTCATAGATGATGTTTCAACAGTCAGGTTATCTCTCACCTGGACATCATCTACTTGGACCACATGCGACGGATCATGAATGTACCTCCTCAACTGAGACACATGAAAAACCTCATGCAAATTCGCAAGTGACGGCGGTAAAGCGATACGATAGGCTACCTCCCCTATCCTCTCCAAAATCTGATAAGGACCAATAAATCGAGGTGTCAACTTCTTTGACTTCAAAGCTCGACCAACCCCAGTTATCGGAGTAACACGAAGAAACACATGATCTCCCTCTTGGAACTCAAGTGACTTCCTCCTCTTATCATGATAGCTCTTCTGACGACTCTGAGCAATTCTCATCTTCTCCTGAATCATCTTAATCTTTTCCGTGGTCTGTTGAACAATCTCCGGTCCAACCACAGCACTCTCACCGGACTCATACCAATATAAAGGTGTCCGACATCTCCTACCATACAAAGCTTCAAACGGTGCCATACCAATGCTCGAATGAAAACTATTGTTGTAGGTAAACTCAATCAAAGGTAAATAACTATCCCAAGAACGTCCCTTTTCCAAAACACAAGCTCTCAAAAGATCCTCTAGTGACTGAATCGTCCTCTCAGTCTGACCATCAGTCTGCGGATGATATGCAGAACTCAATCTCAGCTTAGTTCCCAAAGCCCTCTGCAAACCTTCCCAAAACTTCGATGTAAATCTAGGATCTCTGTCCGAAACAATACTCGACGGAATACCATGCAAACTTACAATCTTCTCAATATACAACTCAGCTAGTCTCTCTAACGGATAATCCATTCTGATCGGAATGAAATGAGCCGATTTTGTCAATCTGTCAACAATCACCCAAATAGCTTCAAAATTCTTATTTGTCCTCGGTAAACCAGAAACAAAATCCATACTGATACTATCCCACTTCCACTCTGGAATAGCCAACGGTTGCATTAGCCCAGACGGCTTCTGATGTTCAATCTTTGACTTCTGACAAGTCAAACAAGAATAAACAAAACTCGCAATTTCTCTTTTCATTCCCGGCCACCAAAATAACTTTTTCAAATCATGATACATCTTCGTAGCTCCAGGATGAATACTCAAGCCACTACGATGTCCTTCCTCCAGGATACTCTTCTTAAGTTCGGTAACATCCGGAATACACACCCGATTACCAAATCTCAAAACACCATTCTCATCAACTCTGAATTCACCACCTTGACCTTGATTCACTAAAGTCAACTTATCAACCAATAGCACATCGGATTTCTGACCCTCTCTAATCTCATCCAGAATACCACTCGTTAACTTCAACATTCCCAATTTAACACTATTGTGAGTACTCTCACACACCAAACTCAAGTCTCTAAACTGCTCAATTAAATCTCATTCTCTAACCATTAACATAAACATATGCAATGATTTCCGACTCAATGCATCAGCCACTACGTTTGCTTTACCCGGATGGTAATTCAAACCAAAGTCATAATCCTTCAGAAACTCTAACCATCTCCTCTGTCTCATATTCAGCTCTTTCTGATCAAACAAATACTTTAAACTCTTATGGTCACTGAAAACCTCAAATCTTGACCCGTACAAGTAATGCCTCCATAACTTCAGAACAAATACCACAGCTGCCAACTCTAAATCATGTGTCGGGTAGTTCCTTTCATGAATCCTCAGTTGTCTCGAAGCATAAGCTATAACCTGCTTATTCTGCATCAACACACCACCCAAACCCAACAATGAAGCATCACAGTAAACTTCAAATGATTCCGACGGACTCGGTAATATCAGAATATGAGCAGTAGTCAACCTTCTCTTTAACTCTTGGAAACCTTCTTCACATTTTGAGTCCCAAACAAACGCTTGCCCCTTTCTAGTCAACATCGTCAACGGTAACGCCAACTTAGAAAATCCCTCAATGAACTTCCTATAATAACCAGCCAAACCAAGGAAACTTCGAATCTCAGCAACAGACTTCGGAGCTTCCCACTTAGATACCGCTTCTATCTTAGAAGGATCAACAGCAACACCACCTCTTAAAATCACATGACCAAGAAAACTAACTTCTTCTAACCAAAATTCACACTTTGACAGTTTAGCAAATAACTTCTTTTCTCGTAGAACTTCTAAAACCACTCTCAAATGCTCAACATGCTCTTCTTCAGATTTCGAATACACCAAAATATCGTCAATAAATACCACAACAAACTGATCTAGGTACGGATGGAAAATCCTATTCATATACTCCATAAACACTCCAGGCGCATTAGTCACACCAAAAGGCATTACAGAATACTCATAATGTCCATACCTCGTTCTGAAAGCAGTCTTCTGAATATCCTCAGTTTTCACACGTATCTGATGATATCCCGACCTCAAATCTATTTTGCTGAACACACTCGCACCAACCAACTGATCCATCAAATCATCAATCCTCGGCAAAGGATACCGATTCTTGATCGTCACTTTATTCAGTTGCCTGTAGTCTACACACAACCTCATAGCACCTTCTTTCTTCTTAACCAATAACACTGGTGCACCCCACGGTGACACACTCGGACGAATAAATTTCTTATCCAACAGACCTTCCAACTGACTCTTCAATTCAGTTAACTCAACAGCAGACATACGGTACGGAGCCATCGATATCGGTCTAGTACCAGGTACCAAATCAATCGAGAACTCAACTTCACGCTCTGGCGGCAATTCATTCACCTCTTCCGGAAACACATCAGGAAAATCACACACCACGGCTAGATCACCAATCACCAGTTTATCTTTAGCCTCCAAAGTCGCTAACAGCATAAACAACTCTGCCCCACCTGCTACTTCCTCATTCACCTGCCTTGCTGATAGAAACAAATCCTTACCTTCCTCAATCTCAGGAAATATCACAGTCTTATCAAAACAGTTGATAGAAACTCGGTTAAACACCAACCAGTTCATACCCAAGATGACATCAATCTGCACTAATGGAAGACACACAAGGTCTATCCCAAAGTCTCTACCAAAAATACTCAAAGGACAATTTAAACAAACTGAAGTAGTAGTCACTGAACCCTTCGCAGGAGTATCAATCACCATACTTCCAAGCATCTCAGACATTTCTAACTTAAGTTTCACAGCACAATCCAAGGATATAAAGGAATGAGTAGCACCGGTGTCAATAATAGCTACAAGAGAAAAGCCATTAATATAACACGTACCTCGGATCAAACGATCGTCTGCAAAAGTCTCAGAACCTGATAAAGCAAAGACCTTGCCTCCCGACTGGTTCTCCTTCTTTGGCTTAGGACACTGTGGACTGATATGACCCATCTCTCCACAGTTGAAGCAAGTCAGGGTCTTCAACCGGCACTCTGCAGCCAAATGACCACCTTTGCCACACTTGAAACACTTCTTCTCAGCACTGGTACACTCATGGAAACGATGTCCAGCCTGACCACATCTATAACACTTAGCAGGAGCACTAGAGTCTCCCCCACTAGGCCTCTTCATCCCACTCTGTCTCTGGAAACCTTTGCCAGCTGCATACGGTTTTCCACGGTCATTCTGATTCTTGCCTTTCCTATCAACCCTTTGCTGATAGCTCTCTGCTCTAGCCTTGGAATCCTGTTCAAAAATCCTGCAACAGTCAACCAAGTCAGAAAACACTCTGATCCGCTGATACCCAATAGCCTGCTTAATCTCGGGACGCAACCCGTTCTCAAACTTCACACACTTCGAAAATTCTCCAGCAGCCTCATTATAGGGAGTGTAATACTTCGACAGCTCTGTGAATTTAGCAGCATACTCAGTAACAGACCGATTGCCCTGCTTCAATTCCAAGAACTCTATCTCTTTCTGTCCTCTAACATCCTCTGGAAAATACTTCCTCAGGAATCTCTCCCTGAACACAGCCCAAGTGATCTCAGCATTCCCAGCAGACTCCAACTCAGTGCGGGTAGCAACCCACCAATCATCTGCTTCTTCTGACAGCATATGCGTACTGAACCTGACCTTCTAGTTATCGGCACACTCAGTCACTCGGAAGATTCTCTCGATCTCCTTCAACCACTTCTGAGCACCATCTGGATCGTATGCTCCCTTGAACATTGGAGGATTGTTCTTTTGGAACTCACTCAGTTGACGAGGAGCTCCCATTCCCACAACATTCGGATTTCCTCCAAGTACTCCAGCTAACATACCCAGAGCCTCAGCAATTGCAGCATCGTCTCTGCCTCTTCCAGCCATCTCTATTCTGAAAACCCAACAAACTAAAACAATAAGTACTGATAGGGTTACACAACACCTATCCCGTACAGGGGAACAGAATAATTACGACTCGACTCGACCGACTATGCTCTGATACCACTAATGTAACACCCTCCTAAATACCCCAATTATTTAATTAAAACAACATAAATATGTCAGAGTAATTATGCCCCGAAGGGTGTCACACAAACACTTCACACCATGTTCCAAATTATCCTGTCATGCTCATTTATTTACTCAAATAAAACATCTGCATAATTCGCAGCGGAATAAAATCCAACATCAATACAAAACATGTAACACAATACATGTAAGCTTATTCAACAATCATCAATGAAAACAAGTAAAACATCCCGTCCCGATGTTACATCTATCAGAGCATGACCCACTAAGGAACTACACTAGACTCCAAGGACTAGCTTCTACTCAATCACTGCTCGTTACCTGAAAAATAGTGTAAGGGTGAGTTCCTCAATCGATATAACAAGTATTATAAAATCTCATGTAATGTTAAGTAAATAACACATTAATCACCCTAATCGTATCACACATTCAGTAACGGCACATCACCTCAAATATCATATTCAATACCAACACAATTCATACTCATACTCAATGCCAACACAAACACACAACACACGTATAATACTGGAATACATCCATTCATATTATACGCCATACAAAATTTATGCAATGAGACTCCATGCATGCGGTACCGACTATTTGTGAACATATAGTTCAACCTCACCGACCAAATCCAGGTACGGCTACCAAGCTCACTAGTCCCACTCATTTGAGACCTAGTGACTCACATCACTAATTCCTCATCATCGGAATTAGCTACCACCCCAAGGGCTATGCTATGCACGCTAATCACCTAGCATGCAAACATCAACGACAGTCCAAAATGACTAACATCACTAATTCCTCACCATGGGAATTAGCTACCACCATAAAGGCCACAATATGCATGCTAATTCACCTAGCAATGCAACATCATCAACAACAATCTACAATGGACCTATGCTCACACTCTAAGCCATAAAACAGTCCATACATAATTTCAGACATGATCAATACATTCACAGCATTATGCATATCATCATACATCATCAACATATTCACCACATAATCATATCATGTCATACCACATAATCAATCACAGCATTAGCACACTCTACTAATGCCTATACTACTCAAAACAACGAGAAATGATCCCTAATATATCATACATCAGCTGAATTACGTTACTCAGCTGAACCGCCAAAAACTGCACAACAGCAGCTCAGGAAAATCACAACCCTGCCCATACGCGTATTGCCTATGCCCATACGCGTATGGCCCATTTCCTGACCAATTCCCATACGCGTACCACCTATCTCATACGCGTATGCTACGCGTACCACTTCCCCATACGCGTACCACCAGAGACCAATCTACGTTCAAAACATCATCTTTCTCATCCATACGCGTATTGCCTAGTGCCATACGCGTACCCTGCCATCTCATACGCGTATTGCCTAGTGCCATACGCGTATGACCAGAAACCAGAATTTCCAGATCTGCAATGGCTTTCTCTGCTACGAGATCTATCCAATTCAACCTTCCACAGTCCAATTTTACACACAATTCATTCATATCATCTAACACGAATCATACATTTTCGATTCCACAATTTGCTAACCTTTCTACCTCTAATTCCTACGAATTTCTTCAATTATAATTCAATTTTCGTTCATCCCAAAAGTTCACAAATTCATCATACATCATTCAATCAGAGGCAATCAATGGTTTCTTACTACCCATCACGTATTATCCCATAATACCCATTAATCGATGATAAACCCCCCTTACCTGAGTTAATCCGGCGAATCTTGTAGCTTCAAGCCCTTCCTCTCTTCAACCCTTGTTCTCTGGCTCTTTTTCCACTTTCTTCACTTTTCTGTCTTTTTTTCCTTTTCACGTGAAAAATAACTCTTTTACTAAATGGGACCTTTTTACTGATTTCTACTTGTATTCCAATAATAATAATAATAATAATAATCCAATAATGAAAATCCAATTAATTAATTAAATTAATAAATATTATATTAATTTAAATTAAATAATTATCCTTATTTCATCGGGGTGTTACATCTTACATCCATTTTCATTAACAATCTGTTGAACTGTCTCCCCAACATTGCAACTTCATTGGCCCATTCTTCATCCACATCTTGACTGTTTTCCTCTTCTGTGTTTGATATGAAGGCAATGCTTTTGGTTTTCTTTTCAGTTCCATCATTCAATCCCATCTCAAAGGTTTGGAGGGAAGCAATTAGCTCATATACCCTCATGTTGGAAATGTCTTGACACTCTTCTATGGCAGTCACCTTCATTGCAAATCTCTTAGGGAGTGACCTGAGTAGTTTCCTTACTAGTTTTTCATCTGTCATCTTCTCTCCCAGGGCTCCTGAAGCATTAGCAATTTCAAGGATACTCATGTGAAATTCATGAATGTTTTCATCTTCTTTCATCCTTAAGTTTTCAAACTTGAAGGTGAGCAGCTGAAGTCTAGACATCTTTACCCTAGAGGTGCCTTCATGAGTGGTTTTGAGAATGTCCCAAGCATCTTTGGCCACTTCACAGTTGTTTACCAGCCTGAAAATATTCTTGTCTACCCCATTGAATATTGCATTCAATGCTTTAGAATTTCCAAGAGAAAGATCATCCCCCTCCTTGGACCATTGTTCTTCAGGCTTCTTCTCAGCAGTGGCTTCTCCTTCTTGAGTAATGACAGGATGCACCCAACCTGTTAACACAGCTTTCCAAGCCTTGTTATCAAGAGATTTTAGAAAAGCTACCATTCGAGGTTTCCAATAGTCATAGTTAGAACTATCTAAAATTGGTGGCCTATGAACAAATCCTCCATCTCTCTTCATTGTACCAGAAAGTATTGTCCCTAGATCTCACCCAGAACCAGAGCAGGATGCCTGCTCTGATACCAATTGAAATTCTGGTATCAGATATAAGATGTCGAAGGTAATGTCACGACACTAATATCTATTAACACAAATAGGATACAGATACAGAATGGTAAAGCAAATGACACAAGCAATTGTTAACCCAGTTCGGTGCAACTCACCTACGTTTGGAGACTACCAAGCCAGGAAGGAAATTCACTAAAATAGAATCAGTTCAAAGACTCTCCGTACACTTCAACAAGTTACAGTCTTTCTCACCTAATCCCTACCTGTGCAATTTCTACCTAAGCACTCTTAGATATGAGAACCCACTTACTTCCCTACGATCACACCTGTGATCTTAAACAACAATCCCTTGAGAAAAGAAAACACTTTTCAATAACACACTCTTAATTTTACTTCACAGTTTCAATCAAGAAGACACACTCTTGATCTTGCTTAACAGCATCAAGAAGACACACACTTCATCTTGCTTCACAGCTTTGATCAAGTAGATACATACTCCTGCTTAACAGCTTTAGAGTGACAAATTACAACCACAAATCAATCCAATTCAATCATCAAAAGATGACTTGAATGGCTTACAAGTCTCACGACTAAATAGAACATAAACCCTAGCTCTCTCACTATATTTCGCTCAGTATTGGTTGTGTTGTAAAACAGGTTTTCTAAGTCCCTTTTCATAGAAGCTTTCAGTTGGGCTTGGACATATTCAAAACCCTAAATCTACTTTACAATTAAATCTTTTCATAACAGCTGGTTAGATCTTCTTGGAAAATAAGTAAATCAGGTTGTAATCCATGATTGAATGCGCCAGCTAATCAGATCTTCAATCATACATAGATTGCCATTAATTGTGCAATCACAAAACACCAGACATTCACACTGATCATTCTGTGTACAGGATGTCATGACATCGGGTCTGACATCTTGGAAAAATCCTGCATAATTCCATAATTCCTTTTATAGCTTCCAGCAGGTACACAAAGACATCAGATGTAATGACATCGTGTATGACATCCTGATACAGTCCTGCATAATTATGTTTTTCATTTCAACT